>NW_028138983.1:0-257059 GCF_964270905.1 Leucopleurus acutus
TTTGGCCAAGTGCATCATTGTGGACGTTCTGCCTCTTTTCCTATGCTTTACATGCAATTCCAGTCTACCTCCTGAAATCGGTTTCCTGCAATTCTGCCCCGCTTTCAACTCCTCTTGGCAGCCTTACTTCAATATATTTTTGGAAGATAGCTGTCATTTATAACTCTGCAGGTTTGTGAATTACAGTGCCCCTGAGCTCCTTTCTTCAACTCGCTTTCTTGAGAGCTGGCCGCAACACCGCAGGATTGCTTCAGGCCCTAGTTTGGTTCTGGCACGGCATGCTGAGCCTTTGGTTAATTCCTCTTCCTGGTGGGAAATGAGAGTTAAATTTGCCCGTCCAGACACCTCCACCTAGTCTCTCATTGGTTCTCCCTATTCCTGTTCATTTTCCACAGAAATTGCAAACGGGGCCAAACAGGATGTTAAAGGCACTGACTCTCCAAGTGGGGAGAGTGTTAGTAAAGCGTCTGGAATGTTGCACCCGAGTACCAGGGGACGAAAACTGAGACACATTTGAACACGTTTTCCGACCACACGGTGGATCATACTCTGGGTTCCACATGCATGTTTTAGCTGAAGTTAGAATCCCTTAAACATGGAGAGTTGAGACCCATGGAATGGGTACCATGCAATATGACTTCAAAGGGTCTGCATTTGCTCACCGAACCTCACCAATCCTATCACTGCTGCGTTTATGCCGCTGTACACACGCTTGATTCTCTTTCGGAGACATATAAATCCATAGGTTTTAAGATTCTTACTAGTCAGGTAGATTCTTACTAGTCAGGTATATTCTTAGGCATTTAATATGGGGTGTTGAGTCCACTTCGTTGAGCAAGGAGTAGCTCTTGTCTATTACATATTTGGCTTATGGAACGGTATCTGTGCTCATTTCAATCTCTGGTTTTATGCAGCACCCCAACTCACCCGTCCCCTTAAGCAAGCATAAGTTGGTTTTCTACATTTGACACCCTGTTCTGTTTTGTAATTCAGTTCTTGTGTAGCCAAGTTTACATTCCGTGTATTAGTGATATCTTATGATGTTTCTTTTTCTGTGTGACTAATTTCACTTAGAATCATCGTACCTGAATCCACTCATTATGCTGCTACGGGCCTGATGACATAGATTTCATTGCTGAGTGATATTGCATTGTACATAAGTACCACAACTTCTTTATCCATTTTTCGCTTTCTGTGATATTGAACTTGTTCGGTAAACGAGGTTCTTGTAAACAGAGCCGTCCCAAACTTTGGGGTGGCTGTGTCTTTTTGATTTTAATTTCCCTAAGCTATAGGACCATAAGTGGAAGTGCCCTAGGCTCTGTTGCTTTGTTTTTTGGATGTTTCAGGAAACACCATACACTTCTCCAGAGTGGCTGCTGGCAATTTACATCCCGCCCATCAGCATAACAAGGCTCCCAGTTCTCCATGGCCTGTCCTGCCTTTCTGGATTTTACACTTTTTTCAGATGGCCCTTTTGACTGGGGGCAGTGAGACTTCATTGTAGTGCAGATTTCCTTTGCAAGCTTGCTTGTTTGGCCAAAAAGGGCGTATGCGTTTTTTCCTGAATATATTCAGGAAAAAACGCATACGCCCTTTTTGGCCAAGTGCATCATTGTGGACGTTCTGCCTCTTTTCCTATGCTTTACATGCAATTCCAGTCTACCTCCAGAAATCGGTTTCCTGCAATTCTGCCCCGCTTTCAACTCCTCTTGGCAGCCTTACTTCAATATATTTTTGGAAGATAGCTGTCATTTATAACTCTGCAGGTTTGTGAATTACAGTGCCCCTGAGCTCCTTTCTTCAACTCGCTTTCTTGTGAGCTGGCCGCAACACCGCAGGATTGCTTCAGGCCCTAGTTTGGTTCCGGCACGGCATGCTGAGCCTTTGGTTAATTCCTCTTCCTGGTGGGAAATGAGAGTTAAATTTGCCCGTCCGGACACCTCTAGCTAGTCTCTCATTGGTTCTCCCAATTCCTGTTCATTTTCCACAGAAATTGCAAACTGGGCCAAACAGGAGGTTAAAGGCACTGACTCTCCAAGTGGGGAGAGTGTTAGTAAAGCGTCTGGAATGTTGCAACCGAGTACCAGGGAACGAAAACTGAGACACATTTGAACACGTTTCCCGATCACACGGTGGATCATACTCTGGGTTCCACATGCATGTTTTAGCTGAAGGAAGAATCCATTAAACCTGGAGAGTTGAGACCCATGGAATGGGTACCATGCAATATGACTTCAAAGGGTCTGCATTTGCTCACCAAACCTCAGCAATCCTATCACTGCTGCGTTTATGCCGCTGTACACACGCTTGATTCTCTTTCGGAGACATATAAATCCATAGGTTTTAAGATTCTTACTAGTCAGGTAGATTGTTACTAGTCAGGTATATTCTTAGGCGTTTAATATGGGGTGTTGAGTCCACTTCGTTGAGCAAGGAGTAGCTGTTGTCTATTACATATTTGGCTTATGGAACGGTATCTGTGCTAATTTCAATCTCTGGTTTTATGCAGCACCCCAACTCACCCGTCCCCTTAAGCAAGCATAAGTTGGTTTTCTACATTTGACACCCTGTTCTGTTTTGTAATTCAGTTCTTGTGTAGCCAAGTTTACATTCCGTGTATTAGTGATATCTTATGATGTTTCTTTTTCTGTGTGACTAATTTCACTTAGAATCATCGTACCTGAATCCACTCATTATGCTGCTACGGGCCTGATGACATAGATTTCATTGCTGACTGATATTGCATTGTACATAAGTACCACAACTTCTTTATCCATTTTTCGCTTTCTGTGATATTGAACTTGTTCGGTAAACGAGGTTCTTGTAAACAGAGCCGTCCCAAACTTTGGGGTGGCTGTGTCTTTTTGATTTTAATTTCCCTAAGCTATAGGACCATAAGTGGAAGTGCCCTAGGCTCTGTTGCTTTGTTTTTTGGATGTTTCAGGAAACACCATACACTTCTCCAGAGTGGCTGCTGGCAATTTACATCCCGCCCATCAGCATAACAAGGCTCCCAGTTCTCCATGACCTGTCCTGCCTTTCTGGATTTTACACTTTTTTCAGATGGCCCTTTTGACCGGGGGGCAGTGAGACTTCATTGTAGTGCAGATTTCCTTTGCAAGCTTGCTTGGTTGGCCAAAAAGGGCGTATGCGTTTTTTCCTGAATATATTCAGGAAAAAACGCATACGCCCTTTTTGGCCAAGTGCATCATTGTGGACGTTCTGCCTCTTTTCCTATGCTTTACACGCAATTCCAGTCTACCTCCTGAAATCGGTTTCCTGCAATTCTGCCCCGCTTTCAACTCCTCTTGGCAGCCTTACTTCAATATATTTTTGGAAGATAGCTGTCATTTATAACTCTGCAGGTTTGTGAATTACAGTGCCCCTGAGCTCCTTTCTTCAACTCGCTTTCTTGTGAGCTGGCCGCAACACCGCAGGATTGCTTCAGGCCCTAGTTTGGTTCTGGCACGGCATGCTGAGCCTTTGGTTAATTCCTCTTCCTGGTGGGAAATGAGAGTTAAATTTGCCCGTCCGGACACCTCCACCTAGTCTCTCATTGGTTCTCCCTATTCCTGTTCATTTTCCACAGAAATTGCAAACTGGGCCAAACAGGAGGTTAAAGGCACTGACTCTCCAAGTGGGGAGAGTGTTAGTAAAGCGTCTGGAATGTTGCACCCGAGTACCAGGGGACGAAAACTGAGACACATTTGAACACGTTTCCCGATCACACGGTGGATCATACTCTGGGTTCCACATGCATGTTTTAGCTGAAGGAAGAATCCATTAAACCTGGAGAGTTGAGACCCATGGAATGGGTACCATGCAATATGACTTCAAAGGGTCTGCATTTGCTCACCGAACCTCAGCAATCCTATCACTGCTGCGTTTATGCCGCTGTACACACGCTTGATTCTCTTTCGGAGACATATAAATCCATAGGTTTTAAGATTCTTACTAGTCAGGTATATTCTTAGGCGTTTAATATGGAGTGTTGAGTCCACTTCGTTGAGCAAGGAGTAGCTCTTGTCTATTACATATTTGGCTTATGGAACGGTATCTGTGCTAATTTCAAACTCTGGTTTTATGCAGCACCCCAACTCACCTTTCCCCTTAAGCAAGCAAAAGTTGGTTTTCTAAACTTGAGACCCTGTTCTGTTTTGTAATTCAGTTCATGTGTAGCCAAGTTTACATTCCATGCATTAGTGATACCTTATGATGTTTCTTTTTCTGTGTGACTTATTTCACTTAGAATCATCATGCCTCAATCCACTCATTATGCTGGTACAGGCCTGGTGACACAGATTTCATTGCTGAGTGGTATTCTGTTGTACATAAGTACCGCAACTTCTTTATCAATTATTTGTTCTCTGGGATATTTAACTTGTACTGTAGAAGAGGCTCCTGTAAACAGAGCCGTTGTAAATTTTGGGGTGGCTGTGTCTTTTTGATTTTAATTTCCCTAAGCTATAGGACCATAAGTGGAAATGCCCTAGATTCTGTTGCTTTGTTTTTCAGATGTATCAGGAAACACCATACACTTCTCCAGAGTGGCTGTTGGCAATGTACATCCCGCCCATAAGCATAACAAGGCTCCTTTTTCCCCATGGCCTGTCTTGCCTTTCTGGATTTTACACTTTTCTCAGTGGCCCTTTAGACCGGGGGGAAGTGACACTTCATAGTAGTTCGGATTTCCATTGCAAGCTTGCTTGGTTTGCCAAAAAGGGCGTATGTGTTTTTTCCTGAATATATTCAGGAACAAACTCATACGCCCTTTGTTGCCATGTGCATCATTGTCGATGTTCTACCTCTTTTCCTATGCTTTAAATGCAAATCCAGTCTACCTCCTGAAATCGGTTTCCTGCAATTCTGCCCCGCTTTCAAGTCCTCTTCGCAGCCTTACTTCAATATATTTTTGGACGTTATCTGTCATTTATAACTCTGCAGGTTTGTGAATTACAGGGCCCCTGAGCTCCTTTCTTCAACTCGCTTTCTTGTGAGCTGGCCGCAAACCCGCAAGACTGCTTCAGGCCCTAATCTGCTTCTGGCAGGGCACGCTGAGCCTTTGGTTAATTCCTCTTCCTGGTGGGAAATGAGTGTTAAATATGCCCGTCCAGACACCTACCTCACTCTCAACCCCTTGGTGATGTGGGTCCTCTGGTTTGTGGCCACTTTTGCTGGGTTCCTCACCTTTCAATGATGTGGTCCCACTAGTGTGAGGACACTCCTGCCTGGTTCTCATCCACGTGGTTATGTGGACCCCCTGGTGAGAGTCTGTTCCTGGCTTTGTTCCTCACCCACCTGTGAGGGAGACCCTCTGCTGATAGGTCACTCCTGCATGGCTGGCACACATTGCCTTGGTGAAGTCAGCCGTGTGGTGGCAGTTGGAGCGTGCTGGGAATCTCTTCCCCCGGTGATGAGGGTCCTCTTGCGTCAGGCCCTAACTGCTGGGCTCACCAACTTTTCTTAGGGAGCCCAGTGATGCTTTGGCACTCCTCTTAGGATCCCATCTCCATGGGGATGTGGGCCTTCTGCTCTGAGGTCCCAACGGCTGGGTTGTTCACATTTTCATGATGTGGGCTCTCTGGTGTTAGTTCACAGAAGCCTGGATCCCATAGCCTCTGTGCTCTTGGCTGCCTGCTGGGAGGTTCCAACTGCTGGATTCCTCACTTTTTTAATTTTTTGGGCCCTCTGTTGTGAGGATCCTCCTGCCTGCCTCACTCCCAGCCCCTTCGTGATGTGTGTCGTCTGGTTTGAGGCCACATGTGCTGGGTTCCTCACCTTTCGATGATGTGGGACCAATGGTCTTAGGAGACTCCTGCCTGGTTCACATCCCCTTGGTGATGTGGGCCCTCTGTTGAGAGTCTGATCCCGGCTGGGTTCCTCACCCATCTGTGAGGTAGGCCGTCTGATGTGAGGTCACTCTTGCCTGGCTTGCTCACCTCGCCTTGTGGACATGAGCCCTCTGGTGGCACTTGGAGCCTGCTGGGAGCCTCCTCTCCTCGGTGATGAGGGCCCTCTGGCATCAGGCCCTAACTGCTGGGCTCCCTACATTTTGTGATGTGCGCCCAGTGGTGCGAGGACACTCCAGCCAGGTTCACATCCCCATTGGGGTGTGGGCCTTCTGCTCTGAGGTCCCAAAGCCTGGGTTGCTCACAGTTTCATGATGTGGGCTCTCTGCTGTTAGTTCACTCCTGCCTGCATCCCATAGCTTCTGTGCTCTGGGCCGCCTGCTGGGAGGTTCCAACTGCTGGATTCCTCACCTTTCTTATTCTTTGGGCCCTCTGTTTTTAGGCTACTCCTGCCTGCCTCACTCCCATTCCCTTTGTGATATGTGTCCTCTGATTTGAGGCCACATGTGCTGGGTTCCGCACCTTTCGATGATGTGACCCCACTGGAGGGAAGACAGTCCTGACTGGTTCCCATCCCCTTGCTGATGTGGGCCCTCAGGTGAGAGTCTGATCCTGGCTGGGTTCCTCACCCTTCTGTGAGGTGGGCCCTCTGCTGTGAGGTCAATCATGCCTGTCTGGCACACGTCACCTTGGCGACGTGGGCCCTCTGGTGGCAGTTGGAGTGTGCTGGGATCCTCCTCCCCTCGGTGATGAGGGCCCTCTTGCCTTAGGCCATAACTGCTGGGCTCCCCACATTTTCTGATGTGCGCCAAGTGAGTGAGGAGACTCTTGCCAGGTTCCCATCCCCATGGCGATATGGGCCTTCTGCTCTGAGGTCAAAACGGCTGGCTTGCTCACAGTACCATGATGTGGGCCCTCTGCTGTGAGTTCACTCCGGCAAGGATCCCTTATCATCGGTGCTCTGAGCCGCCTGCTGGGAGGTTCCAACTGCTGGATTCCTCAACTTTTTTATTCTATGTGCCCTCTGTTGTGAGGCTCCTCCTGCCTGCCTCACTGCCAGCCCCTTGGTGATGACTGTCCTATGGCTTGAGGCCACATGTGCTGCGTTCCTCACCTTTCGATGATGTGACCCCACTCGTGTGAGGACACTCCTGCCTGGTTCCCATCCCCTTGGTGAGGTGGGCCCTCTGGCGAGAGTCTAATCCTGGCTGGGTTCCTCAACGTTCTGTGAGGTAGGCCCTCTGCTGTGAGGTCACTCCTGCCTGGCTGGCACACGTCACCTTGGAGACGTGAGCCCTCTGGTGGCAGTTGGAGCGTGCAGGGCGCCTCCTCCTCTCGGTGATGACGGCCCTCTGGCGTCAGGCCCTAAATGGTGGGCTCCCCACATTTTCTGATGTGCGCCCAGTGGTGCGAGGACACTCCAGCCAGGTTCCCATTCCCATGGGGATGTGGTCCTTCTGCGCTGAGGTCTCAACTCCTGGGTTGCTCACAGTTTTGTGATGTGGGCCCTCTGCTGTGAGTTCACTGTGGCCTGGATCCCATAGCCTCGGTGTTCTGGGCCGCCTGCTGGAAGGTCTAAATGCTGGAATCCTCACGTTTTTTATATTATGTGCCCTGTGTTGTGAGGCTACTCCTGCCTGCCTCACTCCAAGGCCCTTGGTGATGTGGGTCCTCTGGTTTGAGGACACATGTGCTGGGTTCCTCACCTTAAGATGATGAGGCCCCACTGGTGTGAGGATAATCCTGACTGGGTCCCATCCCCTTTGTGATGTGGGCCCTCTGGTGAGAGTCTGATCCTGGCTGGGTTCCTCACCCATCTGTGAGGTGGGCCCTCTACTATCAGGTAACTCTTGCCTGGGTTGCTCACCTCGCCTTGTTGACATGAGCCCTCTGGTGGCAATTGGACCCTGCTGGGAGCCTCCTCAGCTCTGTGATGAGGGCCCTCTGACGTCAGGCCCTAACTGCTGGGCTCCCCAACTTTTCTTAGTGAGCCCAGTGTTGCTCAAGCACTCCTCTTAGGTTCCCATCCCCATGGGGATGTGGGCCTTCTGCTCTGAGGTTCCAACGGCTGGGTTGATCACAATTTCATGATGTGGGCTCTCTGGTGTTAGTTCACTGTGGCCTGGATCCCATAGCCTCTGTGGTCTTGGCTGCCTGCTGGGAGGTTCCAACTGCTCGATTCCTCAACTTTTGTATTCTGTGGGTCCTGTGTTGTGATGCTCCTCCTGCCTGCCTCACTCGCAACCCCTTCGTGATGTGGGTCTTCTGGTTTGAGGCCACATGTGCTGGGTTAGGCAACTTTCAATGATGTGGCCCCACTGGTGTGAGGACACTCCTGCCTGGTTCCCATCCCCTTGGTGATGTGGGCCTTCTGGTGACAGTCTTATCCTGGCTGAGTTCCTCACTCTTCTGTGAGGTAGGCCCTCTGCTGTGAGGTCAATCCTGCCTGACTTGCACACATCACCTTGGCAACGTGGGCCCTCTGTTGGCACATGGAACCTGCTGGGAGCCTCCTGCCCTCGGTGATGATGGCCCTCTAGCATCAGGCTCTAACTGCTGGGCTCCCCACGTTTTCTGATGTGAGCCCAGTGATGCCAGGACACTCCTGTCAGGTTCCCATCCCCATGGGGATGTGGGCTTTCTGCTCTGAGGTCCCAATGCCTGGGTTGCTCACAGTTTCATGATGTGGGCTCTCTGGTGTTAGTTAACTCCTGCCTGCATCCCATAGCTTCTGTGCTCTCGGCCGCCTGCTGGGAGGTTCCAAATGCTGGATTCCTCACTTTTTTTATTCTTTGGGCCCTCTGTTTTTAGGCTACTCCTACCTGCCTCACTCCCATCCCCTTTGTGATGTATGTCCTCTGATATGAGGCCACATGTGCTGGGTTCCTCACCTTTCGATGATGTGGTCCCACTGGTGGGAGGACAGTCCTGACTGGTTCCCATCCCCTTGGTGTTGTGGGCCCTCTGGTGAGAGTCTCATCCTGCCTCGGTTCCTCACCCTTCTGTGAGATAGGCCCTCTGCTGTGAGGTCACTACTGCCTGGCTGGTGCATGCCACCTTGTAGACGTGGGCCCTCTGTTGGCAGTTGGAACCTGCTGGGAGTCTCCTCCCCTCAGTTATGAGGGCCCCCTGGCATCAGGCCCTAACTGCTGGGCTCCTAACATTTTCTGATATGTGCTAAGTGGTGCAAAGCCACTCCTGCCAGGTTCCCATCCCAATGGGGATGTGGGCCTTCTGTTCTGAGGTCCCAACAGCTGGGCTGCTCACAGGTTCATGATGTGGGCCCTCTGCTGTGAGTTCACTGCGGCCTGGATCCCATAGCCTCGGTGCTCTGGGCCACTTGCTGGGAGGTTCCAACTGCTGGATTCCTCAACTTTTATATTCTATGGACCCTGTGTTGTGAGGCCAGTCCTGCCAGCCTCATTCCGAACCCCTTGGTGATGTGGTTCCTCTGGTTTGAGGACACATGTGCTGGGATCCTCACCTTTCGATGATGTTGTCCCACTGGTGTGGGGACACTCCTGCCTGGTTCCCATCCCCTTGGTGATGTGGGCCCTCTGGTGAGAGTCTGATCCTGGCTGTGTTCCTCACCCTTCTGTGAGGTGGGCCCTCTGCTGTGAGGTCACTCCTGCCAGGCTGGCACACATCGCCTTGGCGACGTTGGCCCTCTGGTGGCAGCTGGAGCCTGCTGGGAGCCTCCTCCTCTCGGTGATGAGTGCCCTCTAGCGTCAGGCCCTAACTTCTGAGCACCCCACGTTTTCTGATGTGAGCCCAGTGATGCCAGGACACTCCTGTCATGTTCCCATCACCATGGGGATGTGGGCCTTCTGCTCTGAGGTCCCAATGTCTGGGTTGCTCACAGTTTCATGATGTGGGCTGTCTGGTGTTAGTTCACTCTGGCCTGGTTCCTCTAGCCTCTGTGCTCTGGGCCGCCTGCTGGGAGGTTCCAACTGCTGGATTCCTCACCTTTCTTATTTTTGGGCCCTCTGTTATGAGGCTCCTCCTGCCTGCCTCACTCCCAGCCCCTTGGTGATGGGTGTCCTATGGTTTGAAGCCACATGTTCTGGGTTCCTCACCTTTAGATGATGTGGCCCTACTCATGTGAGGACACTCCTGCCTGGTTCCAATCCATTTGGTGATGTGGGCCCTCTGGTGCGAGTCTGATCCTGACTGGGTTCGTCACACTTCTCTGAGGTGGACCCTCTGCTGTGAGGTCATTCGTGCCTGGTTGGCACACATCGCCTTGGCGACGTCAGCCCTCTGGTGGCAGTTGGAGCCTGCTGGGAGCCTCCTTCCCTTGGTGATGAGGGTCCTCTGGCGCCAGGCCCTAACTGCTGGTCGCCCAAAATTTTCTGACACGTTCTCAGTGGTGCGAGGACACTCCTACCAGAATTCCATCCCCATGGGGATGTGGGCCTCCTGCTCTGAGGTCCCAATGGCTGGGTTGCTCAGTTTCATGACATGGGCCCTCTTCTGTGAGTTCACTGTGGCCTGGATCCCATAGCCTCGGTGCTCTGGGCCGCCTGCTGGGAGGTTCCAACTGCTGGATTCCTCACTTTTTTATTCTATGTGCCCAGTGTTGTGAGGCTACTCCTGCCTGCCTCACTCCGAGGTCCTTGGTGATGTGGGTCCTCTGGTTTGAGGACACATGTGCTGAGTACCTCAGCTTTCGATGATGTGGCCCCACTGATGTGAAGACACTCCTGCCTGGTTCCCATCCCCTTGGTGATGTGGGCCCTCTGGTGAGAGTCTGATGTTGGCTGGGTTTCTCACCCTTCTGTGAGGTGGGACCTCTGCTGTGAGGTAACTCCTGCCTGGCATGCTAACGTTGCCTTGGCAATGTGAGCCCTCAGGTGGCAGTTGGAGCCTGCTGGGAATCTCCTCCCCTCAGTTATGAGAGCTCTGGATAAAACACATATGCCCTTTTTTGCCAAGTGCATTATTTTCCAAGTTCTGTCTCTTTTCCTATGCTTTAAGAGCTACTCCCGTGTACGTTTTGAAATCAATTTCCAGCAATTCTGCCCTGCATTCAAGTCCTCTTCGCAGCCTTACTTCAGCATAATTTTGGATGATAGCTGTCATTTATAACTCCGAAGTTTTCTGAATTACAGTGCCCCTGAGCTCCTTTCTTCAACTCGCTTTCTTGTGAGCTGGCCGCAACACCGCAGGATCTCCTCAGGCCCTAATTTAGTTCCAGCATGGCACGCGGAGCCTTTGGTTAATTCCTCTTCCTGGTGGGAAATGAGAGTTAAATTTGCCCGTCCGGACACCTCCACCTAGTCTCTCATTGGTTCTCCCTATTCCTGTTCATTTTCCACAGAAATTGCAAACTGGGCCAAACAGGAGGTTAAAGGCACTGACTCTCCAAGTGGGGAGAGTGTTAGTAAAGCGTCTGGAATGTTGCACCCGAGTACCAGGGGACGAAAACTGAGACACATTTGAACACGTTTTCCGATCACACGGTGGATCATACTCTGGGTTCCACATGTATGTTTTAGCTGAAGGAAGAATCCCTTAAACAGGGAGAGTTGAGACCCATGGAATGGGTACCATGCAATATGACTTCAAAGGGTCTGCATTTGCTCACCGAACCTCAGCAATCCTATCACTGCTGCGTTTATGCCGCTGTACACACGCTTGATTCTCTTTCGGAGACATATAAATCCATAGGTTTTAAGATTCTTACTAGTCAGGTAGATTCTTACTAGTCAGGTATATTCTTAGGCGTTTAATATGGGGTGTTGAGTCCACTTCGTTGAGCAAGGAGTAGCTCTTGTCTATTACATATTTGGCTTATGGAACTGTATCTGTGCTCATTTCAATCTCTGGTTTTATGCAGCACCCCAACTCACCCGTCCCCTTAAGCAAGCATAAGTTGGTTTTCTACATTTGACACCCTGTTCTGTTTTGTAATTCAGTTCTTGTGTAGCCAAGTTTACATTCCATGTATTAGTGATATCTTATGATGTTTCATTTTCTGTGTGACTAATTTCACTTAGAATCATCGTACCTGAATCCACTCATTATGCTGCTACGGGCCTGATGACATAGATTTCATTGCTGAGTGATATTGCATTGTACGTAAGTACCACAATTTCTTTATTCATTTTTCGCTCTCTGTGATATTGAACTTGTACCGTAAACGAGGTTCTTGTAAACAGAGCCATCCCAAACTTTGGGGTGGCTGTGTCTTTTTGATTTTAATTTCCCTAAGCTATAGGACCATAAGTGGAAGTGCCCTAGGCTCTGTTGCTTTGTTTTTTGGATGTTTCAGGAAACACCATACACTTCTCCAGAGTGGCTGCTGGCAATTTACATCCCGCCCATCAGCATAACAAGGCTCCCAGTTCTCAATGGCCTGTCCTGCCTTTCTGGATTTTACACTTTTTTCAGATGGCCCTTTTGACCGGGGGGCAGTGAGACTTCATTTTAGTGCAGATTTCCTTTGCAAGCTTGCTTGGTTGGCCAAAAAGGGCGTATGCGTTTTTCCCTGAATATATTCAGGAAAAAACGCATACGCCCTTTATGGCCAAGTGTATCATTGTGGACGTTCTGCCTCTTTTCCTATGCTTTACATGCAATTCCAGTCTACCTCCTGAAATCGGTTTCCTGCAATTCTGCCCCGCTTTCAACTCCTCTTGGCAGCCTTACTTCAATATATTTTTGGAAGATAGCTGTCATTTATAACTCTGCAGGTTTGTGAATTACAGTGCCCCTGAGCTCCTTTCTTCAATTCGCTTTCTTGTGAGCTGGCCGCAACACCGCAGGATTGCTTCAGGCCCTAGTTTAGTTCCGGCACGGCATGCTGAGCCTTTGGTTAATTCCTCTTCCTGGTGGGAAATGAGAGTTAAATTTGCCCGTCCGGACACCTCCACCTAGTCTCTCATTGGTTCTCCCTATTCCTGTTCATTTTCCACAGAAATTGCAAACTGGGCCAAACAGGAGGTTAAAGGCACTGACTCTCCAAGTGGGGAGAGTGTTAGTAAAGCGTCTGGAATGTTGCACCCGAGTACCAGGGGACGAAAACTGAGACACATTTGAACACGTTTCCCGATCACACGGTGGATCATACTCTGGGTTCCACATGCATGTTTTAGCTGAAGGAAGAATCCATTAAACCTGGAGAGTTGAGACCCATGGAATGGGTACCATGCAATATGATTTCAAAGGGTCTGCATTTGCTCACCGAACCTCAGCAATCCTATCACTGCTGCGTTTATGCCGCTGTACACATGCTTGATTCTCTTTCGGAGACATATAAATCCATAGGTTTTAAGATTCTTACTAGTCAGATATATTCTTAGGCGTTTAATATGGAGTGTTGAGTCCACTTCGTTGAGCAAGGAGTAGCTCTTGTCTATTACATATTTGGCTTATGGAACGGTATCTGTGCTAATTTCAATCTCTGGTTTTATGCAGCACCCCAACACACCCATCCCCTTAAGCAAGCATAAGTTGGTTTTCTACATTTGACACCCTGTTCTGTTTTGTAATTCAGTTCTTGTGTAGCCAAGTTTACATTCCGTGTATTAGTGATATCTTATGATGTTTCTTTTTCTGTGTGACTAATTTCACTTAGAATCATCGTACCTGAATCCACTCATTATGCTGCTACGGGCCTGATGACATAGATTTCATTGCTGAGTGATATTGCATTGTACGTAAGTACCACAATTTCTTTATCCATTTTTCGCTTTCTGTGATATTGAACTTGTACCGTAAACGAGGTTCTTGTAAACAGAGCCGTCCCAAACTTTGGGGTGGCTGTGTCTTTTTGATTTTAATTTCCCTAAGCTATAGGACCATAAGTGGAAGTGCCCTAGGCTCTGTTGCTTTGTTTTTTGGATGTTTCAGGAAACACCATACACTTCTCCAGAGTGGCTGCTGGCAATTTACATCCCGCCCATCAGCATAACTAGGCTCCCAGTTCTCCATGGCCTGTCCTGCCTTTCTGGATTTTACACTTTTTTCAGATGGCCCTTTTGACCGGGGGGCAGTGAGACTTCATTGTAGTGCAGATTTCCTTTGCAAGCTTGCTTGGTTGGCCAAAAAGGGCGTATGCGTTTTTTCCTGAATATATTCAGGGAAAAACGCATACGCCCTTTTTGGCCAAGTGCATCATTGTGGACGTTCTGCCTCTTTCCCTATGCTTTACATGCAATTCCAGTCTACCTCCTGAAATCGGTTTCTTGCAATTCTGCCCTGCTTTCAACTCCTCTTGGCATCCTAATTCAATATATTTTTGGAAGATAGCTGTCATTTATAACTCTGCAGGTTTGTGAATTACAGTGCCCCTGAGCTCCTTTCTTCAACTCGCTTTCTTGTGAGCTGGCCGCAACACCCCAGGATTGCTTCAGGCCCTAGTTTGGTTCCGACACGGCATGCTGAGCCTTTGGTTAATTCCTCTTCCTGGTGGGAAATGAGAGTTAAATTGGCCCGTCCGGACACCTCCACCTAATCTCTCATTGGTTCTCCCTATTCCTGTTCATCTTCCGCAGAAATTGCTAACTGGGCCAAACAGGAGGTTAAAGGCACTGACTCTCCAAGTGGGGAGAGTGTTAGTAAAGCGTCTGGAATGTTGCACCCGAGTACCAGGGGACCAAAACTGAGACACATTTGAACACGTTTTCCGACCACATGGTGGATCATACTCTGGGTTCCACATGCATGTTTTAGCTGAAGGAAGAATCCCTTAAACATGGAGAGTTGAGACCCATGGAATGGGTACCATGCAATATGACTTCAAAGGGTCTGCATTTGCTCACCGAACCTCAGCAATCCTATCACTGCTGCGTTTATGCCGCTGTACACACGCTTGATTCTCTTTCGGAGACATATAAATCCATAGGTTTTAAGATTCTTACTAGTCAGGTAGATTCTTACTAGTCAGGTATATTCTTAGGCGTTTAATATGGGGTGTTGAGTCCACTTCGTTGAGCAAGGAGTAGCTCTTGTCTATTACATATTTGGCTTATGGAACTGTATCTGTGCTCATTTCAATCTCTGGTTTTATGCAGCACCCCAACTCACCCGTCCCCTTAAGCAAGCATAAGTTGGTTTTCTACATTTGACACCCTGTTCTGTTTTGTAATTCAGTTCTTGTGTAGCCAAGTTTACATTCCATGTATTAGTGATATCTTATGATGTTTCATTTTCTGTGTGACTAATTTCACTTAGAATCATCGTACCTGAATCCACTCATTATGCTGCTACGGGCCTGATGACATAGATTTCATTGCTGAGTGATATTGCATTGTACGTAAGTACCACAATTTCTTTATCCATTTTTCGCTCTCTGTGATATTGAACTTGTACCATAAACGAGGTTCTTGTAAACAGAGCCGTCCCAAACTTTGGGGTGGCTGTGTCTTTTTGATTTTAATTTCCCTAAGCTATAGGACCATAAGTGGAAGTGCCCTAGGCTCTGTTGCTTTGTTTTTTGGATGTTTCAGGAAACACCATACACTTCTCCAGAGTGGCTGCTGGCAATTTACATCCCGCCCATC
Organism: Leucopleurus acutus; assembly: GCF_964270905.1. Lineage (NCBI taxonomy): Eukaryota > Metazoa > Chordata > Mammalia > Artiodactyla > Delphinidae > Leucopleurus > Leucopleurus acutus. The sequence goes on from NW_028138983.1 coordinate 15,359, forward strand.
AGCATAACTAGGCTCCCAGTTCTCAATGGCCTGTCCTGCCTTTCTGGATTTTACACTTTTTTCAGATGGCCCTTTTGACTGGGGGGCAGTGAGACTTCATTGTAGTGCAGATTTCCTTTGCAAGCTTGCTTGGTTGGCCAAAAAGGGCGTATGCGTTTTTCCCTGAATATATTCAGGAAAAAACGCATACGCCCTTTTTGGCCAAGTGTATCATTGTGGACGTTCTGCCTCTTTTCCTATGCTTTACATGCAATTCCAGTCTACCTCCTGAAATCGGATTCCTGCAATTCTGCCCCGCTTTCAACTCCTCTTGGCAGCCTTACTTCAATATATTTTTGGAAGATAGCTGTCATTTATAACTCTGCAGGTTTGTGAATTACAGTGCCCCTGAGCTCCTTTCTTCAATTCGCTTTCTTGTGAGCTGGCCGCAACACCGCAGGATTGCTTCAGGCCCTAGTTTGGTTCCGGCACGGCATGCTGAGCCTTTGGTTAATTCCTCTTCCTGGTGGGAAATGAGAGTTAAATTTGCCCGTCTGGACACCTCCACCTAGTCTCTCATTGGTTCTCCCTATTCCTGTTCATTTTCCACAGAAATTGCAAACTGGGCCAAACAGGAGGTTAAAGGCACTGACTCTCCAAGTGGGGAGAGTGTTAGTAAAGCGTCTGGAATGTTGCACCCGAGTACCAGGGGACGAAAACTGAGACACATTTGAACACGTTTCCCGATCACACGGTGGATCATACTCTGGGTTCCACATGCATGTTTTAGCTGAAGGAAGAATCCATTAAACCTGGAGAGTTGAGACCCATGGAATGGGTACCATGCAATATGACTTCAAAGGGTGTGCATTTGCTCACCGAACCTCAGCAATCCTATCACTGCTGCGTTTATGCCGCTGTACACACGCTTGATTCTCTTTTGGAGACATGTAAATCCATAGGTTTTAAGATTCTTACTAGTCAGGTATATTCTTAGGCGTTTAATATGGAGTGTTGAGTCCACTTCGTTGAGCAAGGAGTAGCTCTTGTCTATTACATATTTGGCTTATGGAACGGTATCTGTGCTAATTTCAATCTCTGGTTTTATGCAGCACCCCAACTCACCCGTCCCCTTAAGCAAGCATAAGTTGGTTTTCTACATTTGACACCCTGTTCTGTTTTGTAATTCAGTTCTTGTGTAGCCAAGTTTACATTCCGTGTATTAGTGATATCTTATGATGTTTCTTTTTCTGTGTGACTAATTTCACTTAGAATCATCGTACCTGAATCCACTCATTATGCTGCTACGGGCCTGTTGACATAGATTTCATTGCTGAGTGATATTGCATTGTACGTAAGTACCACAATTTCTTTATCCATTTTTCGCTTTCTGTGATATTAAACTTGTACCGTAAACGAGGTTCTTGTAAACAGAGCCGTCCCAAACTTTGGGGTGGCTGTGTCTTTTTGATTTTAATTTCCCTAAGCTATAGGACAATAAGTGGAAGTGCCCTAGGCTCTGTTGCTTTGTTTTTTGGATGTTTCAGGAAACACCATACACTTCTCCAGAGTGGCTGCTGGCAATTTACATCCCGCCCATCAGCATGACTAGGCTCCCAGTTCTCCATGGCCTGTCCTGCCTTTCTGGATTTTACACTTTTTTCAGATGGCCCTTTTGACCGGGGGGCAGTGAGACTTCATTGTAGTGCAGATTTCCTTTGCAAGCTTGCTTGGTTGGCCAAAAAGTGCGTATGCGTTTTTTCCTGAATATATTCAGGAAAAAACGCATACGCCCTTTTTGGCCAAGTGCATCATTGTGGACGTTCTGCCTCTTTTCCTATGCTTTACATGCAATTCCAGTCTACCTCCTGAAATCGGTTTCTTGCAATTCTGCCCTGCTTTCAACTCCTCTTGGCATCCTAATTCAATATATTTTTGGAAGATAGCTGTCCTTTATAACTCTGCAGGTTTGTGAATTACAGTGCCCCTGAGCTCCTTTCTTCAACTCGCTTTCTTGTGAGCTGGCCGCAACACCCCAGGATTGCTTCAGGCCCTAGTTTGGTTCCGGCACGGCATGCTGAGCCTTTGGTTAATTCCACTTCCTGGTGGGAAATGAGAGTTAAATTGGCCCGTCCGGACACCTCCACCTAATCTCTCATTGGTTCTCCCTATTCCTGTTCATCTTCCGCAGAAATTGCTAACTGGGCCAAACAGGAGGTTAAAGGCACTGACTCTCCAAGTGGGGAGAGTGTTAGTAAAGCGTCTGGAATGTTGCACCCGAGTACCAGGGGACCAAAACTGAGACACATTTGAACACGTTTTCCGACCACATGGTGGATCATACTCTGGGTTCCACATGCATGTTTTAGCTGAAGGAAGAATCCCTTAAACATGGAGAGTTGAGACCCATGGAATGGGTACCATGCAATATGACTTCAAAGGGTCTGCATTTGCTCACCGAACCTCACCAATCCTATCACTGCTGCGTTTATGCCGCTGTACACACGCTTGATTCTCTTTCGGAGACATATAAATCCATAGGTTTTAAGATTCTTACTAGTCAGGTAGATTCTTACTAGTCAGGTATATTCTTAGGTGTTTAATATGGGGTGTTGAGTCCACTTCGTTGAGCAAGGAGTAGCTCTTGTCTATTACATATTTGGCTTATGGAACTGTATCTGTGCTCATTTCAATCTCTGGTTTTATGCAGCACCCCAACTCACCCGTCCCCTTAAGCAAGCATAAGTTGGTTTTCTACATTTGACACCCTGTTCTGTTTTGTAATTCAGTTCTTGTGTAGCCAAGTTTACATTCCATGTATTAGTGATATCTTATGATGTTTCATTTTCTGTGTGACTAATTTCACTTAGAATCATCGTACCTGAATCCACTCATTATGCTGCTACGGGCCTGATGACATAGATTTCATTGCTGAGTGATATTGCATTGTACGTAAGTACCACAATTTCTTTATCCATTTTTCGCTCTCTGTGATATTGAACTTGTACCATAAACGAGGTTCTTGTAAACAGAGCCGTCCCAAACTTTGGGGTGGCTGTGTCTTTTTGATTTTAATTTCCCTAAGCTATAGGACCATAAGTGGAAGTGCCCTAGGCTCTGTTGCTTTGTTTTTTGGATGTTTCAGGAAACACCATACACTTCTCCAGAGTGGCTGCTGGCAATTTACATCCCGCCCATCAGCATAACTAGGCTCCCAGTTCTCAATGGCCTGTCCTGCCTTTCTGGATTTTACACTTTTTTCAGATGGCCCTTTTGACTGGGGGGCAGTGAGACTTCATTGTAGTGCAGATTTCCTTTGCAAGCTTGCTTGGTTGGCCAAAAAGGGCGTATGCGTTTTTCCCTGAATATATTCAGGAAAAAACGCATACGCCCTTTTTGGCCAAGTGTATCATTGTGGACGTTCTGCCTCTTTTCCTATGCTTTACATGCAATTCCAGTCTACCTCCTGAAATCGGATTCCTGCAATTCTGCCCCGCTTTCAACTCCTCTTGGCAGCCTTACTTCAATATATTTTTGGAAGATAGCTGTCATTTATAACTCTGCAGGTTTGTGAATTACAGTGCCCCTGAGCTCCTTTCTTCAATTCGCTTTCTTGTGAGCTGGCCGCAACACCGCAGGATTGCTTCAGGCCCTAGTTTGGTTCCGGCACGGCATGCTGAGCCTTTGGTTAATTCCTCTTCCTGGTGGGAAATGAGAGTTAAATTTGCCCGTCCGGACACCTCCACCTAGTCTCTCATTGGTTCTCCCTATTCCTGTTCATTTTCCACAGAAATTGCAAACTGGGCCAAACAGGAGGTTAAAGGCACTGACTCTCCAAGTGGGGAGAGTGTTAGTAAAGCGTCTGGAATGTTGCACCCGAGTACCAGGGGACGAAAACTGAGACACATTTGAACACGTTTCCCGATCACACGGTGGATCATACTCTGGGTTCCACATGCATGTTTTAGCTGAAGGAAGAATCCATTAAACCTGGAGAGTTGAGACCCATGGAATGGGTACCATGCAATATGACTTCAAAGGGTGTGCATTTGCTCACCGAACCTCAGCAATCCTATCACTGCTGCATTTATGCCGCTGTACACACGCTTGATTCTCTTTCGGAGACATATAAATCCATAGGTTTTAAGATTCTTACTAGTCAGGTAGATTCTTACTAGTCAGGTATATTCCTAGGCGTTTAATATAGGGTGTTGAGTCCACTTCGTTGAGCAAGGGGTACCTTTTGTCTATTATATTTTTGGCTTATGGAACGGTATCTGTGCCAATTTTAATCTCTGGTTTCATGCAGCACCCCATATCGGCTTTCCCCTTAAGCAAGCATAAGTTGGTTTTCTACATTTTTGACCCTGTTCTGTTTTGTAATTCAGTTCCTGTGTAGCCAAGTTTACATTCCGTGTAGTAGTGATATCTTATGATGTTTCTTTTTCTGTGTGACTAATTTCACTTAGAATCATCGTATCTGAATCCACTCATTATGCTGCTCCGGGCCTGATGACATAGATTTCATTTCTGAGTGATATTGCATTGTACGTAAGTACCACAACTTCTTTATCCATTTTTTGCTTTTTGCGATATTTAACTTGTACCGTAAACGAGGTTCTTGTAAACAGAGCCATCCCAAACTTTGGGGTGGCTGTGTCTTTTTGATTTTAATTTCCCTAAGCTATAGGACCATAAGTGGAAGTGCCCTAGGCTCTGTTGCTTAGTTTTTTGGATATTTCAGGAAACACCATACACTTCTCCAGAGTGGCTGTTGGCCATTTACATCTCGCCCATCAGCATAACAAGGCTCCCAGTTCTCCATGGCCTGTCCTGCCTTTCTGGATTTTACACTTTTTTCAGAAGTCCCTTTGACCGGTGGGCAGTGAGACTTCATTGTAGTGCAGATTTCCTTTGCGAGCTTGCTTGGTTGGCCAGAAAGGGCGTATGCGTTTCTTCCTGAATATATTCAGGAAAGAACGCATACGCCCTTTTTGGCCAAGTGCATCATTGTCGACGTTCTGAGTCTTTTCATATGTTTTCAGTGCAATTCCAGTCTACCTCCTGAAATCGGTTTCCTGCAGTTCTGCCTTGCTCTCAGTTCCTCTTCATAGCCTTACCTCAATATACGTTTGGAAAATAGTTGGCCTTTATAACTCTGCAGGTTTTTCAATTGCAGTGGCCCTTAGCTCCATTTTTCAGCTCTTATTTTTGTGATCTTGCCTCATATCCACAGGATTTCTTCAGGCCCTATTCTTCTTCTGGGGCGCCTTGCTCTGCCTTTGGTTAATTCTTCTTCCTGATGTGAAATTAGAGTGACATGTGCCCATTGAAACCGCTACAGCTATTTTCTCACTGGTTCCCCCTATTCCCATTCATCCTCCGCACTAACTGCAGACTGTGCGATACCGGAACTTAAAGGCATTGACTCTCCATGTGGAGATGTTGTTAGTAAAGTGGCTGGAATGTTGATCCGGAGCCCCAGGAGAGGAAAATGAGGTGCATTTTAGAAACCTTTCCCGATCATATGGTATACCATCTGCTGGATTTCCCATGCATGGTTTAGCTGTAGGAAGATTCCCTTCAACTTGGAGTGTTGGGACCCTTGGAATAAGTAGCATGAAGTATTGCATTAAACTTTCGGCAGTTGCTCACCAAAGCTCTCCAATCCTTTCAGCCCCAAGTGTCCAGCCTTATGTCTTATCCAGCTGTGGGTTTATATGTGGTCATTCCAGGTTGCATCACAGCCCCTGAGCGAATTTTGTAAGAATTTTTCTCTCTTTCATTGTTTCTGCGTTTTGGTTTTAAAATTTATTTCTATAATGGGGTTTAGCTCATTTTCACTGCTGTGTTTGTGCCGCTCTGCGCACACTTGATTCCCTTATGGAGATATATCAATACATGGGTTTTAAGATTCTTATTACTCAGATATATTTCTCTGTGGTGTATAGGGTGTGTTGAGGCCAGTTCATTGAGCAAGGTGTAGATCTTGTCTGATACCTATTTGGTTTATTGAACGGTATCTGTGCTAATTTCAAACTCTGGTTTTATGCATCACCCCACCTCTCCTTTCCCCTTAAGCTGACATAAGTGTGTTTTCTAAATGTGAGACACTGTTCTGTTTTGTCATTCATTTTTTGTGCAGCCATATTTATCCTCCCTCTATAAGTGATATCTTATGATATGTTTCTTTTTCTGTTTGACTTATTTCAAGTAGTATTATCGGACCTCAATCCACTCTTTATCCTTCTACTAGCCTTATTACATTGATTTCATGGTGAAGAGATATTCCATTGTACATAAGTACCACATTTTCTTTATCCATTGTTCTCTTTCCTGGGATATTTAAGGTGTACTGAAGTTGAGGTTCTTGTAAACAGAGTAGCCCTAAACTGTGGTGTGCTTGTGTCTTGTTGATTTTTAGACTTCCCTAGATATACTCCCGTGATTGGAAGTGCCCTATGCTCTGTCGCTCTGTTTTTTAGATGATTTAGGAACCACCATACACTTCTCCAGAGTGGCTCTCGGCAGTTCACACACTGTCCATCAGCGTATAAAGGCTCCCTGTTCTCCATGGCCTGTCCTGCATTTCTGGTTTTTACAATTTTTTCGGATGGCCCTTTTGACCGGTGGGAAATGAGACTTCTTTGTTGTGCACATTTGCATTGCTTGCTTGCTTGGTTGCCCATAAAGTGCGTATGTGTTTTTTCCTGGATATATTCAGGAAATAACACATACTCCCTTTTGGGCCAACTGCATCATTGTCGAAATTCTGCCGCTTTTCATGTGCTTTAAAGGCGAGTCCAATCTATCTCTTGAAATCTGTTTCTTGCAATTCTGTCTTGCATTCAGATCCTCTTCTTTGCCTTACCTCAACATATTTTTGGACGTTAGTTTTCATTTATAACTCTGCAGGTTTGTGAATTGCAGTGACCCTGAGCTCCATTTTTTAAGTTGCTCTTTTGTGAGCTGGCCTCAAAACTGCAGGATTGCTTCAGGCCCTATTTTGGCTCCGGCGAGGCGGGCTGAGCCTTTTTTAAATTCTTATTCTTAATGGGAAATTAGAGTGACATGTGCCCGTCCAAACCCCTACAACTATTCTCTCATTGTTTCCCCCTGTTCCCGTTCATCCTCCTCACAATTTGCAAAATGTGTGAAACAGAAGTTTAAATGTGCTGATTCTCTAAGTGGGGAGATTCTAAGTAACGTGGCTGGAATGATGAACAGGAGCACCAGGAGAGGATAAATGAAGTGCATTTTAGACACATCTCCCGATCACATGGTGTACAGTCCTCTGGGTTTTCCATGCATGTTTTAGCTGTAGGAAGATTCCTTGAACCTGCAGGTTTGGGACCCATTGAATGGGTACCAGGTAGTATTACTTTAAAGGGTGTGCATTTCCTCACCCAACCCCACATTTCTCTTAGTGCGAACAGTTTCCAGCCTTATGTCTCATCCTGCTGTGGGTCTAGATGTGTTCAATCCATGTTGCATCACCGTCCCTGAGGAAAAGTTGTAAGAGGTTTTCTCTGTCTCTCTGTCGTTTATTTTTTTCAATTTATTACTATGTTGTTTACAGCTGATTTTCAAAGCTCTGTTTCTTGCTGCTGTACATCTACTTGATTCACGTACAGAGAGACATCAATAATTTCTTTTTCAGATTCTTACCAGTCATAGATATTCTTTTCCGGTGACTTGAGTGTGCTGAGTGCAGTTCTTTTAGTTACCGTGTAGGCCTTGTTGATTATCAGTTTGGTATTTGGAATGGTATCTTTGCTAATTTCAACCTCCTGGATGATGCCTCACCCCTCCCCACCTTTCCCGTTTAGCAGCCTTACACGTGTTTTCTACATATTTATGTCACTTAGAATGATCATACGTAACTCCTCCGGAGTTGTTACAACTGGCCATATTTCATTGATTTCCAGGCTGAGTAATATTCCACTCTACATAAGTACCACATCTCTATCCATTTTTTCCCTCCAGAGACATTTAAGTTATATCCTAGTCGAGGATCTTTTAAACAGAGAGGCAGTAAACATTGGGGTGCCTGTGTCCTCTCGATTTTTGTTTTTCCCAAGATATACGCCCATGAGTGCAAGTGCCCTATGCTCTGTAGCTCATTTTTTAGATGCTTTAGTAAACACAATACAGTTCTCCAGAATGGCCGTTGGCAATATACATTTCCACTATAAGCCTCACAGGGCTCCCTCCTCTCCTTGCCCTGTCCTGCATTTCTGGCGTTTACACTTTATGAGGATGGCTCTTCTGACTGATGCGAAGTGATATCTTTTGTAGTATTGATTTCCAGTGCCCACCTGTTTGGTTGGCTAAAAAAGTGTATGCCCTTTTCTTGAATATATACAGAAAAAAACGCATACAGCCTTTTTGGCCAACTGCAATGTCGGCAATGTTCAGCCCCTTTTCTTGTGCTTAATGGCGAGTCCTTTCTACCTCCTCAAATCCCTTTCCTGCCATTCTCCCTTGCTTGCCAATCCTTTTCTCTGACTTTCCTCAAGACATTTTTCAGTGATAGATATTTTCAACTCTGCAGTTTCGTGAATTTTACTGCCCCTGAGTTCCATTGTTCAACTTGTGTTTATGGGAACTGGCCACAAAGCAGTGGGATTTCCTCAAGCCCTATACTGTTTCCATGGGCAACCCTAGCCTTTGGTCAATTCATCTTCCTGATTGGAAATTAGAGTGACATGTGCCTGTCTGAACACCTAGGACTTGTCTCTCATTGTTCCTCATCCTTCCGCTTCATCCTCTGGACAAATTCCAAACTGTACGCAACAGGATGTTGACAGTGTTGACATCTCCAAGTGGGGAGACTGTTAGTAAAGACGCTGGAGGGGTGAACCCGAGCACCAGGAGATGAGGAGATGAGATGCCTTTTCCAAACTCTTCCCGATCAGACGGTATACCATCCTCTGGATGTGACAGACATGTTTTAGCAGTAGGAAGAGTCCCATTCATGTAAGGAGAACACCAGGGCTTTTTCAAAATCAGTGTCTCCCCGAAACCCAAACTGGGGAGTTTTTTAAGCTACGGCTACACATATGTTCATTAAGGGCCTTGGGAAGTAGGCAGAGTCCAAACTTTAGATGACTGAAGTCTTCAGGGTCAGAAGCACTCACCACCGGCTTCCCTTAGGTTACACTTTAACTGTCATTGATAGATGATGTCAATAAAAATATCTATTCTTTTTCCGATTATTTCCCCTTATAGGTTATTGCACAATATTGAGTGTAGTTCCCTGTGCTATACAGTAGTTCCTTGTTGATGATCTATTTTATACATAGCAGTGTGTATGTGTTAATTCCAAACTGTTAATTTATCCCTCCTCCCACCTTTCCCCTTTGGTAATAATAAATTATAAGATTTTATACTTCTCAGAAATGGGGGAGCTGAAAGAGAGGTATCATTTTCAATGGAAAAGCATTTAAAACAAGATTGAAGCTTTAACCAAGATTATTAGATGTACATCCTTGGAAAGAAATCACTTCATTTCTCTAATATTGACCTGACAAATAGGACAAACCTTCTCACTGAACTTGCTTATAATAAAGTGATGGAAATATCAAATGGAAGTGTTAGAAACATCTTATTTTACCCGAGCCTTATAAACTGTTCTATGTTAACTACAGTTTGGCTCACACATCTGTTCATTGAAGTTACAATAGTCTCAATTTCTGTTACTGATCCTCCAGAGTGGACCCCAACAAGGGTCCCCCTGCCCAGTGTCATTGGGGCCAACAGATCGAGACTGAGTTTGGTTCCCAAGCAAAGGAAACTTTATATTTTCATCAGAGAATGGAGAGGTGAGAGCATGCACTACCCCGTGGGCTGTGGGCTGGGCTGCTGTGTAGAGATCCTGTCAGAGTCAGTGGGAGGGAGGGGGCGGAGCTCTCAAGGGCCGGGTTGGCTGCAGCTCAGGCTCTATATCTCGGAGTCTGCACTGGGCCCCAGGAGCTGAGGTGTCGACCCAGCCATTCTGCACCAGGAAATCTGGTCTGAAGTGCCGGGTGTGGAACCTCTGCATGCGGGACCCTAGGAGCACGTGAAATTAGACAAAGCACAAAGGATAAAAAAGGTCAGACTTGACTTTATTGCCCAGATTCTATTTTTATCTCCCAGGGATTTTTAATGGGCTTTGCTGGGGACAAACCCCTCCTCTGCCTTTTGTCCCGTTCCTCACTCTTGGAGTGCTGAGGGTGCAGACCCTTCTTCTGTAACTGCTGAGTGCTGAGTTGGGAGCCCTCATACCAGGGGACGAGGGTCAGAACTTCTCCCCAGCAGCCTCCAGGTGACGTTGATTGGCCCCAGGACCCCTGCCTCCCTGCTCGTCCGCCTGAGCACCAGCATTGGAAGTGTTATAGATTCTAATGACCTTTAAGGGTCCAGGAAAGAGATGTGCAGAGACGCTGTGGGGGCCGGTTTCACCCCGCCCCACATTTGTTCGGCCACCTTAGGCTGACCGTTTCTGCCAGCCTAGATGCTCTGACCAGTAGTCTGCTCTTTCTTCAATTAGGCCCCTGAATTAACATAAAAACAGCACCAGGTGTCAGAGCCCTGCCCGCTCAACTCCCAGACAGTCCAGGGTCAGTGGTGATCAAGGACCATGATGGCCACTGAGTCAACAGCCTTTTGAAGTAAACAGGAGTCCAGCCGGTCTTATTGGCCACCATCATCACGGTGTCTGTAGGCTTTTCTATGGTGACAGTGTGATATACGGTTCCCCCGCCAAGATTATTAGCTCCCCTCCGGGTGCAGGAAGTCCTGCAAGCAGTAGTCTACTCCTTCGGGACACACTATTGTTGTTTTATGAGAGAAACTCCAGGTCAAGTGATGTTCACATGAGTCGTCATGGTGCCCTGTTGCCTCCGGTTATCTCTCTGGATGTTGGAGTTGGAGGGCCTCCTCACTCGAGGTCGGTGTGCCCACGGAGCGAACCCTGCAACTTCAGGGCATGGTTGGTGATTAGGATCACCACGGGGGGTCCTTTTCCCTTAGGAGGGAGGTGGCCTTTTGGGCTGCTGATTTCCAGGTTTTTAGATACCGCCAGTATCTTGGCCAGATGTGGCAGTGGGCCAAGCCCCTTGGTGACTGTAGTTTATCCTAACTGGATGGCATTCTTGCGTTGTTCCATTTCAAGTGGTCCCAGTTTTTGCACTAATTCTCCAATGGCGATTCACCTTTCACCGGGAATGGAAAGGTCAAAGGGTTTAGCTCAATTAGGGAGTTCCAGGGCAAGGGTCTGAATTGACTGCTCTTTCCATTCTTGAAAGGCCACTTCTGGATTCTGTTCAAAAGGATCATCATCTTTTCCTTTCAGTGTTTCATATAGAGGCCCAGCTAGTAGACTGTAGTTAGGGATCCAGAAGCAGCAAACCCTGGCCTCCCCAGGAACCCCTAAGCTGTCTTCTAGTTTTAGAAAGGGGTAAGGCTGCAAATGGTTTCTTCCCTTTCCTGGGATGGGCTTCTCTGACCTTGTGTGAGAATGAAGCCCAGGCAGGTCACCGCAGTCTGTGATATTTGAGCTTTTTCTTGGACAACTTCTATCCTTTATTGGCTTGGTAGTTCAGAGGCCTCCTTAGTAGGGCTGGCGATCAGAATGTCGTCTGCATATTGAAGGAGGGTTTCCTTTTCCAGAGGTAGAACTTTTCGGTCGTTAGCTAAGCTTTCCCCAAAGATGGTGTGGGAATTTTTGAACCCTTGGGGCAAGACGGCCCGGAAGTATTGTTTTAGTTGTATGTTGAGTCCTGCCACTCACAAGCCAAAATTTCTTGTGACTCTGGGACTAATGGAATACAAAAGAAGGCATCATTGAAGACTAATACAGAATACCATGTCCTGGTGGTTGGTAGAATGACCAGCAGGGTGTAGGAATCAGGAGCAACTGGAGGTATATCCTCGGTGGCTTCACTGACTGTCCTGACATCCTTTACCAGGTCCCCAGCAGCCCATGGGGCTCTCGTGGTCAGGCCAATCCCAGGATATGGAGCTCTCCTGGGCAGGTACCCCACCCCCAACCCAGCCCACGGGGCTCTCATGGTCAGGCCCCTCCCAGGATACAGAGCTACCCTTGCAGGTACCGTGGCAGGGCTGGGCACACAGGAACCGTGCACATAGCCCTCATTGAAGAGCACCCCCAGCTCACCTGTCGCTCAGAGCTGACACAGAGCACCTCAGAGCAGGACTTGAACTAACAAACAGCAGCTCCGACAGGTCTGTGACCCTGGGCATCACTCTGTGTGGCCTCCCTCCACCTGGTCTTCCAGAGACTTCCACTGCACCCAGGGCACCAGGCCTCTGTCTCCAACCACCACCCACCCCTCCTCTCCCTGACTCCTGGGTTCCTCTCATTAGGAGAGGGTTTTCTTGAAGTTGTCTCCCACTCATGGGCCAGATAAAATGATTAGAAAACAAGCCAAAGCTGCAGCCCCTTGTCTATCCTGACTCTCAGGAGCCCACACCTGTTCCTTGGACCTGGCCGGTTCAGCAAGTTCCATTTTCTGCAACTGTGAGCCCCTGAGGGGTGATGATTGGCTACCTGGGCAGCCTTACCATGCTGGCCAGCCCTCCCCAGGTGTGCCTGGGTTGAGATCAATATAAATACCACTCCAGGCAGCAAAAGCCCCTGCAGCTGTGCCTGACGCCATTTTCTCTGCCCTGTCAGCAGTCTCGGGGCTGGGCTGGTGGGAGGGAGTGAGAGGCCACGGCTTTGTGGGTGGCCCAGTGTGAGTGGGGCTCTGCTGGACTTTCTGCAGCAGATGCCAGGCTGCCACCTGCTAAAGAAGAGGATGTGTCACCCATACCTGCTGCTGGAATTTCTCCCTGGGCAGAGGTGAGGAAGGAAAAAAGCAGTGGGGGCAGGGACAGGACGGGTATCTCAGGCAGGGAAATGGAAATCTTCCAGAAGAGCACCCAGGGCCAGGACCATCCTGGCTGGCCTGCAGGCACCAAGTCAGCTGGCATGCTGTCACTCGTGTGGCTCCATGGCCCTTCCTCTAGGCTTTCAAGTCCTTGTATATATTCAGGTGTTTTACCTGGGAAGGGTGGGAACAGTTCAGCAGCAAGTGGCCTGGGGCTCAGCTCACGTTTACTCACAGATGCCTCGGCACGGTGCCCCAGCTTTGCAATGAGGACGCTTGTTGTGTGGGGGCTGCTGGCTGAATGGGAGACGATTCCCCACCACTGACCAACTTCAGAATTGTTTACAACTGGAGCAAGTGCCCTGATACGGTTTTCCTCTGAGTAACTGGTGGGTTCTGTTTTTTTTTTTTTTCTCTTTTTCGTTTTTGGTTCAAGGTAGATTTTATTCCTCTTTTTTGTATTTACAGATATAAGCATGGAAATAATTTATTCATATAAATACATGTATGTGAAGGGAATAATTGTTTTTTCTGTTTTATTTTTTAAATTTTATTTCTTTTTAATTTTGAATTTTATTTTATATTTTTATACAGCAGGTTCTCATTGGTTATCTATTTTATACATATAAATGTTTACATGCCAATCCCAATCTCTCAACTCCTCCCACCACCACCCCTCCAAGAGCTTTCCCCCCTTGTTGTCCATACGATTGTTGTCTACATCTGTTGCTCTATTTATGCCTTGCAAAACGGTTAATCTGTACAGTTTTTCTAGGTTCCACATATATGCATGAATATACAAGATTTGTTTTTCTCTTTCTGACTTACTTCACTCTGTAGGACAGTCTCTAGATCCATCGACGTCTCTACAAATGACCCAATTTCATTCCTTTCATGGCTTAGTAATATTCCATTTTATATATGTACCACAGCTTTATGCATTCGTCTGTCTGTGGGCATTTAGGTTGCTTCCATTACCTCGATATTGTAAATAGTGATGCAATGAACATTGCGGTGAATGTCTCTTTTTGATTTATGGTTTTGTCTGAGTATATGTCCAGTCCTGGGATTGCTGTATCATATGGTAATTCTATTATTAGTTTCTTAAGAAACTCCATATTGTTCTCCATAGTGACTGTATCAATTTATATTCCCAACAATAGTGGAAGAGTGTTCCTTTTCTCCACACCCTTTCCAGCATTTGTTGTTTGTAGATTTTCAGATGATGCCCATTCTAACAGGTGTGAGGTGATACCTCATTGTTGAGTCCATTTCGTTGAGCAACGGGTAGGTCTTGTCTATTACATATTTGGCTTATGGAACGGTATCTGTGCTAATTTCAAACTCTGGTTTTATGCAGCACCCCAACTCACCTTTCCCCTTAAGCAAGCATAAGTTGGTTTTCTAAACTTGAGACCCTGTTCTGTTTTGTAATTCAGTTCATGTGTAGCCAAGTTTACATTCCGTGCATTAGTGATACCTTATGATGTTTCTTTTTCTGTGTGACTTATTTCACTTAGAATCATCATGCCTCAATCCACTCATTATGCTGGTACAGGCCTGGTGACACAGATTTCATTGCTGAGTGGTATTCTGTTGTACATAAGTACCGCAACTTCTTTATCAATTATTTGTTCTCTGGGATATTTAACTTGTACTGTAGAAGAGGCTCCTGTAAACAGAGCCGTTGTAAATTTTGGGGTGGCTGTGTCTTTTTGATTTTAATTTCCCTAAGCTATAGGACCATAAGTGGAAATGCCCTAGATTCTGTTGCTTTGTTTTTCAGATGTATCAGGAAACACCATACACTTCTCCAGAGTGGCTGTTGGCAATGTACATCCCGCCCATAAGCATAACAAGGCTCCTTTTTCCCCATGGCCTGTCTTGCCTTTCTGGATTTTACACTTTTCTCAGTGGCCCTTTAGACCGGGGGGAAGTGACACTTCATAGTAGTTCGGATTTCCATTGCAAGCTTGCTTGGTTTGCCAAAAAGGGCGTATGTGTTTTTTCCTGAATATATTCAGGAACAAACTCATACGCCCTTTGTTGCCAAGTGCATCATTGTCGATGTTCTGCCTCTTTTCCTATGCTTTAAATGCAAATCCAGTCTACCTCCTGAAATCGGTTTCCTGCAATTCTGCCCCGCTTTCAAGTCCTCTTCGCAGCCTTACTTCAATATATTTTTGGACGTTATCTGTCATTTATAACTCTGCAGGTTTGTGAATTACAGGGCCCCTGAGCTCCTTTCTTCAACTCACTTTCTTGTGAGCTGGCCGCAAACCCGCAAGACTGCTTCAGGCCCTAATCTGCTTCTGGCAGGGCACGCTGAGCCTTTGGTTAATTCCTCTTCCTGGTGGGAAATGAGTGTTAAATATGCCCGTCCAGACACCTACCTCACTCTCAACCCCTTGGTGATGTGGGTCCTCTGGTTTGTGGCCACTTTTGCTGGGTTCCTCACCTTTCAATGATGTGGCCCCACTAGTGTGAGGACACTCCTGCTTGGTTCTCATCCACGTGGTTATGTGGACCCCCTGGTGAGAGTCTGTTCCTGGCTTTGTTCCTCACCCACCTGTGAGGGAGACCCTCTGCTGATAGGTCACTCCTGCATGGCTGGCACACATTGCCTTGGTGAAGTCAGCCGTGTGGTGGCAGTTGGAGCGTGCTGGGAATCTCTTCCCCCGGTGATGAGGGTCCTCTTGCGTCAGGCCCTAACTGCTGGGCTCACCAACTCTTCTTAGGGAGCCCAGTGATGCTTTGGCACTCCTCTTAGGATCCCATCTCCATGGGGATGTGGGCCTTCTGCTCTGAGGTCCCAACGGCTGGGTTGTTCACATTTTCATGATGTGGGCTCTCTGGTGTTAGTTCACAGAAGCCTGGATCCCATAGCCTCTGTGCTCTTGGCTGCCTGCTGGGAGGTTCCAACTGCTGGATTCCTCACTTTTTTAATTTTTTGGGCCCTCTGTTGTGAGGATCCTCCTGCCTGCCTCACTCCCAGCCCCTTCGTGATGTGTGTCGTCTGGTTTGAGGCCACATGTGCTGGGTTCCTCACCTTTCGATGATGTGGGACCAATGGTCTTAGGAGACTCCTGCCTGGTTCACATCCCCTTGGTGATGTGGGCCCTCTGTTGAGAGTCTGATCCCGGCTGGGTTCCTCACCCATCTGTGAGGTAGGCCGTCTGATGTGAGGTCACTCTTGCCTGGCTTGCTCACCTCGCCTTGTGGACATGAGCCCTCTGGTGGCACTTGGAGCCTGCTGGGAGCCTCCTCTCCTCGGTGATGAGGGCCCTCTGGCATCAGGCCCTAACTGCTGGGCTCCCTACATTTTGTGATGTGCGCCCAGTGGTGCGAGGACACTCCAGCCAGGTTCACATCCTCATTGGGGTGTGGGCCTTCTGCTCTGAGGTCCCAAAGCCTGGGTTGCTCACAGTTTCATGATGTGGGCTCTCTGCTGTTAGTTCACTCCTGCCTGCATCCCATAGCTTCTGTGCTCTGGGCCGCCTGCTGGGAGGTTCCAACTGCTGGATTCCTCACCTTTCTTATTCTTTGGGCCCTCTGTTTTTAGGCTACTCCTGCCTGCCTCACTCCCATTCCCTTTGTGATATGTGTCCTCTGATTTGAGGCCACATGTGCTGGGTTCCGCACCTTTCGATGATGTGACCCCACTGGAGGGAAGACAGTCCTGACTGGTTCCCATCCCCTTGCTGATGTGGGCCCTCAGGTGAGAGTCTGATCCTGGCTGGGTTCCTCACCCTTCTGTGAGGTGGGCCCTCTGCTGTGAGGTCAATCATGCCTGTCTGGCACACGTCACCTTGGCGACGTGGGCCCTCTGGTGGCAGTTGGAGTGTGCTGGGATCCTCCTCCCCTCGGTGATGAGGGCCCTCTTGCCTTAGGCCATAACTGCTGGGCTCCCCACATTTTCTGATGTGCGCCAAGTGAGTGAGGAGACTCTTGCCAGGTTCCCATCCCCATGGCGATATGGGCCTTCTGCTCTGAGGTCAAAACGGCTGGCTTGCTCACAGTACCATGATGTGGGCCCTCTGCTGTGAGTTCACTCCGGCAAGGATCCCTTATCATCGGTGCTCTGAGCCGCCTGCTGGGAGGTTCCAACTGCTGGATTCCTCAACTTTTTTATTCTATGTGCCCTCTGTTGTGAGGCTCCTCCTGCCTGCCTCACTGCCAGCCCCTTGGTGATGACTGTCCTATGGCTTGAGGCCACATGTGCTGCGTTCCTCACCTTTCGATGATGTGACCCCACTCGTGTGAGGACACTCCTGCCTGGTTCCCATCCCCTTGGTGAGGTGGGCCCTCTGGCGAGAGTCTAATCCTGGCTGGGTTCCTCAACGTTCTGTGAGGTAGGCCCTCTGCTGTGAGGTCACTCCTGCCTGGCTGGCACACGTCACCTTGGAGACGTGAGCCCTCTGGTGGCAGTTGGAGCGTGCAGGGCGCCTCCTCCTCTCGGTGATGACGGCCCTCTGGCGTCAGGCCCTAAATGGTGGGCTCCCCACATTTTCTGATGTGCGCCCAGTGGTGCGAGGACACTCCAGCCAGGTTCCCATTCCCATGGGGATGTGGTCCTTCTGCGCTGAGGTCTCAACTCCTGGGTTGCTCACAGTTTTGTGATGTGGGCCCTCTGCTGTGAGTTCACTGTGGCCTGGATCCCATAGCCTCGGTGTTCTGGGCCGCCTGCTGGAAGGTCTAAATGCTGGAATCCTCACGTTTTTTATATTATGTGCCCTGTGTTGTGAGGCTACTCCTGCCTGCCTCACTCCAAGGCCCTTGGTGATGTGGGTCCTCTGGTTTGAGGACACATGTGCTGGGTTCCTCACCTTAAGATGATGAGGCCCCACTGGTGTGAGGATAATCCTGACTGGGTCCCATCCCCTTTGTGATGTGGGCCCTCTGGTGAGAGTCTGATCCTGGCTGGGTTCCTCACCCATCTGTGAGGTGGGCCCTCTACTATCAGGTAACTCTTGCCTGGGTTGCTCACCTCGCCTTGTTCACATGAGCCCTCTGGTGGCAATTGGACCCTGCTGGGAGCCTCCTCAGCTCTGTGATGAGGGCCCTCTGACGTCAGGCCCTAACTGCTGGGCTCCCCAACTTTTCTTAGTGAGCCCAGTGTTGCTCAAGCACTCCTCTTAGGTTCCCATCCCCATGGGGATGTGGGCCTTCTGCTCTGAGGTTCCAACGGCTGGGTTGATCACAATTTCATGATGTGGGCTCTCTGGTGTTAGTTCACTGTGGCCTGGATCCCATAGCCTCTGTGGTCTTGGCTGCCTGCTGGGAGGTTCCAACTGCTCGATTCCTCAACTTTTGTATTCTATGGGTCCTGTGTTGTGATGCTCCTCCTGCCTGCCTCACTCGCAACCCCTTCGTGATGTGGGTCTTCTGGTTTGAGGCCACATGTGCTGGGTTAGGCAACTTTCAATGATGTGGCCCCACTGGTGTGAGGACACTCCTGCCTGGTTCCCATCCCCTTGGTGATGTGGGCCTTCTGGTGACAGTCTTATCCTGGCTGAGTTCCTCACTCTTCTGTGAGGTAGGCCCTCTGCTGTGAGGTCAATCCTGCCTGACTTGCACACATCACCTTGGCGACGTGGGCCCTCTGTTGGCACATGGAACCTGCTGGGAGCCTCCTGCCCTCGGTGATGATGGCCCTCTAGCATCAGGCTCTAACTGCTGGGCTCCCCACGTTTTCTGATGTGAGCCCAGTGATGCCAGGACACTCCTGTCAGGTTCCCATCCCCATGGGGATGTGGGCTTTCTGCTCTGAGGTCCCAATGCCTGGGTTGCTCACAGTTTCATGATGTGGGCTCTCTGGTGTTAGTTAACTCCTGCCTGCATCCCATAGCTTCTGTGCTCTCGGCCGCCTGCTGGGAGGTTCCAAATGCTGGATTCCTCACTTTTTTTATTCTTTGGGCCCTCTGTTTTTAGGCTACTCCTACCTGCCTCACTCCCATCCCCTTTGTGATGTATGTCCTCTGATATGAGGCCACATGTGCTGGGTTCCTCACCTTTCGATGATGTGGTCCCACTGGTGGGAGGACAGTCCTGACTGGTTCCCATCCCCTTGGTGTTGTGGGCCCTCTGGTGAGAGTCTCATCCTGCCTCGGTTCCTCACCCTTCTGTGAGATAGGCCCTCTGCTGTGAGGTCACTACTGCCTGGCTGGTGCATGCCACCTTGTAGACGTGGGCCCTCTGTTGGCAGTTGGAACCTGCTGGGAGTCTCCTCCCCTCAGTTATGAGGGCCCCCTGGCATCAGGCCCTAACTGCTGGGCTCCTAACATTTTCTGATATGTGCTAAGTGGTGCAAAGCCACTCCTGCCAGGTTCCCATCCCAATGGGGATGTGGGCCTTCTGTTCTGAGGTCCCAACAGCTGGGCTGCTCACAGGTTCATGATGTGGGCCCTCTGCTGTGAGTTCACTGCGGCCTGGATCCCATAGCCTCGGTGCTCTGGGCCACTTGCTGGGAGGTTCCAACTGCTGGATTCCTCAACTTTTATATTCTATGGACCCTGTGTTGTGAGGCCAGTCCTGCCAGCCTCATTCCGAACCCCTTGGTGATGTGGTTCCTCTGGTTTGAGGACACATGTGCTGGGATCCTCACCTTTCGATGATGTTGTCCCACTGGTGTGGGGACACTCCTGCCTGGTTCCCATCCCCTTGGTGATGTGGGCCCTCTGGTGAGAGTCTGATCCTGGCTGTGTTCCTCACCCTTCTGTGAGGTGGGCCCTCTGCTGTGAGGTCACTCCTGCCAGGCTGGCACACATCGCCTTGGCGACGTTGGCCCTCTGGTGGCAGCTGGAGCCTGCTGGGAGCCTCCTCCTCTCGGTGATGAGTGCCCTCTAGCGTCAGGCCCTAACTTCTGAGCACCCCACGTTTTCTGATGTGAGCCCAGTGATGCCAGGACACTCCTGTCATGTTCCCATCACCATGGGGATGTGGGCCTTCTGCTCTGAGGTCCCAATGTCTGGGTTGCTCACAGTTTCATGATGTGGGCTGTCTGGTGTTAGTTCACTCTGGCCTGGTTCCTCTAGCCTCTGTGCTCTGGGCCGCCTGCTGGGAGGTTCCAACTGCTGGATTCCTCACCTTTCTTATTTTTGGGCCCTCTGTTATGAGGCTCCTCCTGCCTGCCTCACTCCCAGCCCCTTGGTGATGGGTGTCCTATGGTTTGAAGCCACATGTTCTGGGTTCCTCACCTTTAGATGATGTGGCCCTACTCATGTGAGGACACTCCTGCCTGGTTCCAATCCATTTGGTGATGTGGGCCCTCTGGTGCGAGTCTGATCCTGACTGGGTTCGTCACACTTCTCTGAGGTGGACCCTCTGCTGTGAGGTCATTCGTACCTGGTTGGCACATATCGCCTTGGTGACGTCAGCCCTCTGGTGGCAGTTGGAGCCTGCTGGGAGCCTCCTTCCCTTGGTGATGAGGGTCCTCTGGTGCCAGGCCCTAACTGCTGGTCGCCCAAAATTTTCTGATACGTTCTCAGTGGTGCGAGGACACTCCTACCAGAATTCCATCCCCATGGGGATGTGGGCCTCCTGCTCTGAGGTCCCAATGGCTGGGTTGCTCAGTTTCATGACATGGGCCCTCTTCTGTGAGTTCACTGTGGCCTGGATCCCATAGCCTCGGTGCTCTGGGCCGCCTGCTGGGAGGTTCCAACTGCTGGATTCCTCACTTTTTTATTCTATGTGCCCAGTGTTGTGAGGCTACTCCTGCCTGCCTCACTCCGAGGTCCTTGGTGATGTGGGTCCTCTGGTTTGAGGACACATGTGCTGAGTACCTCAGCTTTCGATGATGTGGCCCCACTGATGTGAAGACACTCCTGTCTGGTTCCCATCCCCTTGGTGATGTGGGCCCTCTGGTGAGAGTCTGATGTTGCCTGGGTTTCTCACCCTTCTGTGAGGTGGGACCTCTGCTGTGAGGTAACTCCTGCCTGGCATGCTAACGTTGCCTTGGCAATGTGAGCCCTCAGGTGGCAGTTGGAGCCTGCTGGGAATCTCCTCCCCTCAGTTATGAGAGCTCTGGATAAAACACATATGCCCTTTTTTGCCAAGTGCATTATTTTCCAAGTTCTGTCTCTTTTCCTATGCTTTAAGAGCTACTCCCGTGTACGTTTTGAAATCAATTTCCAGCAATTCTGCCCTGCATTCAAGTCCTCTTCGCAGCCTTACTTCAGCATAATTTTGGATGATAGCTGTCATTTATAACTCCGAAGGTTTCTGAATTACAGTGCCCCTGAGCTCCTTTCTTCAACTCGCTTTCTTGTGAGCTGGCCGCAACACCGCAGGATCTCCTCAGGCCCTAATTTAGTTCCAGCATGGCACGCGGAGCCTTTGGTTAATTCCTCTTCCTGGTGGGAAATGAGAGTTAAATTTGCCCGTCCGGACACCTCCACCTAGTCTCTCATTGGTTCTCCCTATTCCTGTTCATTTTCCACAGAAATTGCAAACTGGGCCAAACAGGAGGTTAAAGGCACTGACTCTCCAAGTGGGGAGAGTGTTAGTAAAGCGTCTGGAATGTTGCACCCGAGTACCAGGGGACAAAAACTGAGACACATTTGAACACGTTTTCCGATCACACGGTGGATCATACTCTGGGTTCCACATGCATGTTTTAGCTGAAGGAAGAATCCCTTAAACAGGGAGAGTTGAGACCCATGGAATGGGTACCATGCAATATGACTTCAAAGGGTCTGCATTTGCTCACCGAACCTCACCAATCCTATCACTGCTGCGTTTATGTCGCTGTACACACGCTTGATTCTCTTTCGGAGACATATAAATCCATAGGTTTTAAGATTCTTACTAGTCAGGTAGATTCTTACTAGTCAGGTATATTCTTAGGCGTTTAATATGGGGTGTTGAGTCCACTTCGTTGAGCAAGGAGTAGCTCTTGTCTATTACATATTTGGCTTATGGAACGGTATCTGTGCTCATTTCAATCTCTGGTTTTATGCAGCACCCCAACTCACCCGTCCCCTTAAGCAAGCATAAGTTGGTTTTCTACATTTGACACCCTGTTCTGTTTTGTAATTCAGTTCTTGTGTAGCCAAGTTTACATTCCATGTATTAGTGATATCTTATGATGTTTCTTTTTCTGTGTGACTAATTTCACTTAGAATCATCGTACCTGAATCCACTCATTATGCTGCTACGGGCCTGATGACATAGATTTCATTGCTGAGTGATATTGCATTGTACATAAGTACCACAACTTCTTTATCCATTTTTCGCTTTCTGTGATATTGAACTTGTTCGGTAAACGAGGTTCTTGTAAACAGAGCCGTCCCAAACTTTGGGGTGGCTGTGTCTTTTTGATTTTAATTTCCCTAAGCTATAGGACCATAAGTGGAAGTGCCCTAGGCTCTGTTGCTTTGTTTTTTGGATGTTTCAGGAAACACCATACACTTCTCCAGAGTGGCTGCTGGCAATTTACATCCCGCCCATCAGCATAACAAGGCTCCCAGTTCTCCATGGCCTGTCCTGCCTTTCTGGATTTTACACTTTTTTCAGATGGCCCTTTTGACTGGGGGCAGTGAGACTTCATTGTAGTGCAGATTTCCTTTGCAAGCTTGCTTGGTTGGCCAAAAAGGGCGTATGCGTTTTTTCCTGAATATTTTCAGGAAAAAACGCATACGCCCTTTTTGGCCAAGTGCATCATTGTGGACGTTCTGCCTCTTTTCCTATGCTTTACATGCAATTCCAGTCTACCTCCTGAAATCGGTTTCCTGCAATTCCGCCCCGCTTTCAACTCCTCTTGGCAGCCTTACTTCAATATATTTTTGGAAGATAGCTGTCATTTATAACTCTGCAGGTTTGTGAATTACAGTGCCCCTGAGCTCCTTTCTTCAACTCGCTTTCTTGTGAGCTGGCCGCAACACCCCAGGATTGCTTCAGGCCCTAGTTTGGTTCCGGCACGGCATGCTGAGCCTTTGGTTAATTCCTCTTCCTGGTGGGAAATGAGAGTTAAATTTGCCCGTCCGGACACCTCCACCTAGTCTCTCATTGGTTCTCCCAATTCCTGTTCATTTTCCACAGAAATTGCAAACTGGGCCAAACAGGAGGTTAAAGGCACTGACTCTCCAAGTGGGGAGAGTGTTAGTAAAGCGTCTGGAATGTTGCAACCGAGTACCAGGGGACGAAAACTGAGACACATTTGAACACGTTTCCCGATCACACGGTGGATCATACTCTGGGTTCCACATGCATGTTTTAGCTGAAGGAAGAATCCATTAAACCTGGAGAGTTGAGACCCATGGAATGGGTACCATGCAATATGACTTCAAAGGGTCTGCATTTGCTCACCGAACCTCAGCAATCCTATCACTGCTGCGTTTATGCCGCTGTACACACGCTTGATTCTCTTTCGGAGACATATAAATCCATAGGTTTTAAGATTCTTACTAGTCAGGTATATTCTTAGGCGTTTAATATGGAGTGTTGAGTCCACTTCGTTGAGCAAGGAGTAGCTCTTGTCTATTACATATTTGGCTTATGGAACGGTATCTGTGCTAATTTCAATCTCTGGTTTTATGCAGCACCCCAACTCACCCGTCCCCTTAAGCAAGCATAAGTTGGTTTTCTACATTTGACACCCTGTTCTGTTTTGTAATTCAGTTCTTGTGTAGCCAAGTTTACATTCCATGTATTAATGATATCTTATGATGTTTCATTTTCTGTGTGACTAATTTCACTTAGAATCATCGTACCTGAATCCACTCATTATGCTGCTACGGGCCTGATGACATAGATTTCATTGCTGAGTAATATTGCATTGTACGTAAGTACCACAATTTCTTTATCCATTTTTCGCTCTCTGTGATATTGAACTTGTACCATAAACGATGTTCTTGTAAACAGAGCCGTCCCAAACTTTGGGGTGGCTGTGTCTTTTTGATTTTAATTTCCCTAAGCTATAGGACCATAAGTGGAAGTGCCCTAGGCTCTGTTGCTTTGTTTTTTGGATGTTTCAGGAAACACCATACACTTCTCCAGAGTGGCTGCTGGCAATTTACATCCCGCCCATCAGCATAACTAGGCTCCCAGTTCTCAATGGCCTGTCCTGCCTTTCTGGATTTTATACTTTTTTCAGATGGCCCTTTTGACCGGGGGACAGTGAGACTTCATTGTAGTGCAGATTTCCTTTGCAAGCTTGCTTGGTTGGCCAAAAAGGGCGTATGCGTTTTTCCCTGAATATATTCAGGAAAAAACGCATACGCCCTTTTTGGCCAAGTGCATCATTGTGGACGTTCTGCCTCTTTTCCTATGCTTTACATGCAATTCCAGTCTACCTCCTGAAATCGGTTTCCTGCAATTCTGCCCCCCTTTCAACTCCTCTTGGCAGCCTTACTTCAATATATTTTTGGAAGATAGCTGTCCTTTATAACTCTGCAGGTTTGTGAATTACAGTGCCCCTGAGCTCCTTTCTTCAACTCGCTTTCTTGTGAGCTGGCCGCAACACCGCAGGATTGCTTCTGGTCCTAGTGTGGTTCCGGCATGGCACGCTGAGCCTTTGGTTAATTCCTCTTCCTGGTTGGAAATGAGAGTTAAATTTGCCCGTCCGGACACCTCCACCTAGTCTCTCATTGGTTCTCCCTATTCCTGTTCATTTTCCACAGAAATTGCAAACTGGGCCAAACAGGAGGTTAAAGGCACTGACTCTCCAAGTGGGGAGAGTGTTAGTAAAGCGTCTGGAATGTTGCACCCGAGTACCAGGGGACCAAAACTGAGACACATTTGAACACGTTTCCCGATCACACGGTTGATCATACTCTGGGTTCCACATGCATGTTTTAGCTGAAGGAAGAATCCATTAAACCTGGAGAGTTGAGACCCATGGAATGGGTACCATGCAATATGACTTCAAAGGGTCTGCATTTGCTCACCGAACCTCAGCAATCCTATCACTGCTGCGTTTATGCCGCTGTACACATGCTTGATTCTCTTTCGGAGACATATAAATCCATAGGTTTTAAGATTCTTACTAGTCAGGTATATTCTTAGGCGTTTAATATGGAGTGTTGAGTCCACTTCGTTGAGCAAGGAGTAGCTCTTGTCTATTACATATTTGGCTTATGGAACGGTATCTGTGCTCATTTCAATCTCTGGTTTTATGCAGCACCCCAACTCACCCGTCCCCTTAAGCAAGCATAAGTTGGTTTTCTACATTTGACACCCTGTTCTGTTTTGTAATTCAGTTCTTGTGTAGCCAAGTTTACATTCCGTGTATTAGTGATATCTTATGATGTTTCTTTTTCTGTGTGACTAATTTCACTTAGAATCATCGTACCTGAATCCACTCATTATCCTGCTACGGGCCTGTTGACATAGATTTCATTGCTGAGTGATATTGCATTGTACGTAAGTACCACAATTTCTTTATCCATTTTTCGCTTTCTGTGATATTGAACTTGTACCGTAAACGAGGTTCTTGTAAACAGAGCCGTCCCAAACTTTGGGGTGGCTGTGTCTTTTTGATTTTAATTTCCCTAAGCTATAGGACCATAAGTGGAAGTGCCCTAGGCTCTGTTGCTTTGTTTTTTGGATGTTTCAGGAAACACCATACACTTCTCCAGAGTGGCTGCTGGCAATTTACATCCCGCCCATCAGCATAACTAGGCTCCCAGTTCTCCATGGCCTGTCCTGCCTTTCTGGATTTTACACTTTTTTCAGATGGCCCTTTTGACCGGGGAGCAGTGAGACTTCATTGTAGTGCAGATTTCCTTTGCAAGCTTGCTTGGTTGGCCAAAAAGGGCGTATGCGTTTTTTCCTGAATATATTCAGGAAAAAACGCATACGCCCTTTTTGGCCAAGTGCATCATTGTGGACGTTCTGCCTCTTTTCCTATGCTTTACATGCAATTCCAGTCTACCTCCTGAAATCGGTTTCCTGCAATTCTGCCCCCCTTTCAACTCCTCTTGGCAGCCTTACTTCAATATATTTTTGGAAGATAGCTGTCATTTATAACTCTGCAGGTTTGTGAATTACAGTGCCCCTGAGCTCCTTTCTTCAACTCGCTTTCTTGTGAGCTGGCCGCAACACCGCAGGATTGCTTCAGGCCCTAGTTTGGTTCCGGCACGGCATGCTGAGCCTTTGGTTAATTCCTCTTCCTGGTGGGAAATGAGAGTTAAATTTGCCCGTCCGGACACCTCCACCTAGTCTCTCATTGGTTCTCCCTATTCCTGTTCATTTTCCACAGAAATTGCAAACTGGGCGAAACAGGAGGTTAAAGGCACTGACTCTCCAAGTGGGGAGAGTGTTAGTAAAGCGTCTGGAATGTTGCACCCGAGTACCAGGGGACAAAAACTGAGACACATTTGAACACGTTTTCCGATCACACGGTGGATCATACTCTGGGTTCCACATGCATGTTTTAGCTGAAGGAAGAATCCCTTAAACAGGGAGAGTTGAGACCCATGGAATGGGTACCATGCAATATGACTTCAAAGGGTCTGCATTTGCTCACCGAACCTCACCAATCCTATCACTGCTGCGTTTATGTCGCTGTACACACGCTTGATTCTCTTTCGGAGACATATAAATCCATAGGTTTTAAGATTCTTACTAGTCAGGTAGATTCTTACTAGTCAGGTATATTCTTAGGCGTTTAATATGGGGTGTTGAGTCCACTTCGTTGAGCAAGGAGTAGCTCTTGTCTATTACATATTTGGCTTATGGAACGGTATCTGTGCTCATTTCAATCTCTGGTTTTATGCAGCACCCCAACTCACCCGTCCCCTTAAGCAAGCATAAGTTGGTTTTCTACATTTGACACCCTGTTCTGTTTTGTAATTCAGTTCTTGTGTAGCCAAGTTTACATTCCATGTATTAGTGATATCTTATGATGTTTCTTTTTCTGTGTGACTAATTTCACTTAGAATCATCGTACCTGAATCCACTCATTATGCTGCTACGGGCCTGATGACATAGATTTCATTGCTGAGTGATATTGCATTGTACATAAGTACCACAACTTCTTTATCCATTTTTCGCTTTCTGTGATATTGAACTTGTTCGGTAAACGAGGTTCTTGTAAACAGAGCCGTCCCAAACTTTGGGGTGGCTGTGTCTTTTTGATTTTAATTTCCCTAAGCTATAGGACCATAAGTGGAAGTGCCCTAGGCTCTGTTGCTTTGTTTTTTGGATGTTTCAGGAAACACCATACACTTCTCCAGAGTGGCTGCTGGCAATTTACATCCCGCCCATCAGCATAACAAGGCTCCCAGTTCTCCATGGCCTGTCCTGCTTTTCTGGATTTTACACTTTTTTCAGATGGCCCTTTTGACTGGGGGCAGTGAGACTTCATTGTAGTGCAGATTTCCTTTGCAAGCTTGCTTGGTTGGCCAAAAAGGGCGTATGCGTTTTTTCCTGAATATTTTCAGGAAAAAACGCATACGCCCTTTTTGGCCAAGTGCATCATTGTGGACGTTCTGCCTCTTTTCCTATGCTTTACATGCAATTCCAGTCTACCTCCTGAAATCGGTTTCCTGCAATTCCGCCCCGCTTTCAACTCCTCTTGGCAGCCTTACTTCAATATATTTTTGGAAGATAGCTGTCATTTATAACTCTGCAGGTTTGTGAATTACAGTGCCCCTGAGCTCCTTTCTTCAACTCGCTTTCTTGTGAGCTGGCCGCAACACCGCAGGATTGCTTCAGGCCCTAGTTTGGTTCCGGCACGGCATGCTGAGCCTTTGGTTAATTCCTCTTCCTGGTGGGAAATGAGAGTTAAATTGGCCCGTCCGGACACCTCCACCTAGTCTCTCATTGGTTCTCCCAATTCCTGTTCATTTTCCACAGAAATTGCAAACTGGGCCAAACAGGAGGTTAAAGGCACTGACTCTCCAAGTGGGGAGAGTGTTAGTAAAGCGTCTGGAATGTTGCAACCGAGTACCAGGGGACGAAAACTGAGACACATTTGAACACGTTTCCCGATCACACGGTGGATCATACTCTGGGTTCCACATGCATGTTTTAGCTGAAGGAAGAATCCATTAAACCTGGAGAGTTGAGACCCATGGAATGGGTACCATGCAATATGACTTCAAAGGGTCTGCATTTGCTCACCGAACCTCAGCAATCCTATCACTGCTGCGTTTATGCCGCTGTACACACGCTTGATTCTCTTTCGGAGACATATAAATCCATAGGTTTTAAGATTCTTACTAGTCAGGTATATTCTTAGGCGTTTAATATGGAGTGTTGAGTCCACTTCGTTGAGCAAGGAGTAGCTCTTGTCTATTACATATTTGGCTTATGGAACGGTATCTGTGCTAATTTCAATCTCTGGTTTTATGCAGCACCCCAACTCACCCGTCCCCTTAAGCAAGCATAAGTTGGTTTTCTACATTTGACACCCTGTTCTGTTTTGTAATTCAGTTCTTGTGTAGCCAAGTTTACATTCCATGTATTAATGATATCTTATGATGTTTCATTTTCTGTGTGACTAATTTCACTTAGAATCATCGTACCTGAATCCACTCATTCTGCTGCTACGGGCCTGATGACATAGATTTCATTGCTGAGTAATATTGCATTGTACGTAAGTACCACAATTTCTTTATCCATTTTTCGCTCTCTGTGATATTGAACTTGTACCATAAACGATGTTCTTGTAAACAGAGCCGTCCCAAACTTTGGGGTGGCTGTGTCTTTTTGATTTTAATTTCCCTAAGCTATAGGACCATAAGTGGAAGTGCCCTAGGCTCTGTTGCTTTGTTTTTTGGATGTTTCAGGAAACACCATACACTTCTCCAGAGTGGCTGCTGGCAATTTACATCCCGCCCATCAGCATAACTAGGCTCCCAGTTCTCAATGGCCTGTCCTGCCTTTCTGGATTTTATACTTTTTTCAGATGGCCCTTTTGACCGGGGGACAGTGAGACTTCATTGTAGTGCAGATTTCCTTTGCAAGCTTGCTTGGTTGGCCAAAAAGGGCGTATGCGTTTTTCCCTGAATATATTCAGGAAAAAACGCATACGCCCTTTTTGGCCAAGTGCATCATTGTGGACGTTCTGCCTCTTTTCCTATGCTTTACATGCAATTCCAGTCTACCTCCTGAAATCGGTTTCCTGCAATTCTGCCCCCCTTTCAACTCCTCTTGGCAGCCTTACTTCAATATATTTTTGGAAGATAGCTGTCCTTTATAACTCTGCAGGTTTGTGAATTACAGTGCCCCTGAGCTCCTTTCTTCAACTCGCTTTCTTGTGAGCTGGCCGCAACACCGCAGGATTGCTTCTGGTCCTAGTGTGGTTCCGGCATGGCACGCTGAGCCTTTGGTTAATTCCTCTTCCTGGTTGGAAATGAGAGTTAAATTTGCCCGTCCGGACACCTCCACCTAGTCTCTCATTGGTTCTCCCTATTCCTGTTCATTTTCCACAGAAATTGCAAACTGGGCCAAACAGGAGGTTAAAGGCACTGACTCTCCAAGTGGGGAGAGTGTTAGTAAAGCGTCTGGAATGTTGCACCCGAGTACCAGGGGACCAAAACTGAGACACATTTGAACACGTTTCCCGATCACACGGTTGATCATACTCTGGGTTCCACATGCATGTTTTAGCTGAAGGAAGAATCCATTAAACCTGGAGAGTTGAGACCCATGGAATGGGTACCATGCAATATGACTTCAAAGGGTCTGCATTTGCTCACCGAACCTCAGCAATCCTATCACTGCTGCGTTTATGCCGCTGTACACATGCTTGATTCTCTTTCGGAGACATATAAATCCATAGGTTTTAAGATTCTTACTAGTCAGGTATATTCTTAGGCGTTTAATATGGAGTGTTGAGTCCACTTCGTTGAGCAAGGAGTAGCTCTTGTCTATTACATATTTGGCTTATGGAACGGTATCTGTGCTCATTTCAATCTCTGGTTTTATGCAGCACCCCAACTCACCCGTCCCCTTAAGCAAGCATAAGTTGGTTTTCTACATTTGACACCCTGTTCTGTTTTGTAATTCAGTTCTTGTGTAGCCAAGTTTACATTCCGTGTATTAGTGATATCTTATGATGTTTCTTTTTCTGTGTGACTAATTTCACTTAGAATCATCGTACCTGAATCCACTCATTATCCTGCTACGGGCCTGTTGACATAGATTTCATTGCTGAGTGATATTGCATTGTACGTAAGTACCACAATTTCTTTATCCATTTTTCGCTTTCTGTGATATTGAACTTGTACCGTAAACGAGGTTCTTGTAAACAGAGCCGTCCCAAACTTTGGGGTGGCTGTGTCTTTTTGATTTTAATTTCCCTAAGCTATAGGACCATAAGTGGAAGTGCCCTAGGCTCTGTTGCTTTGTTTTTTGGATGTTTCAGGAAACACCATACACTTCTCCAGAGTGGCTGCTGGCAATTTACATCCCGCCCATCAGCATAACTAGGCTCCCAGTTCTCCATGGCCTGTCCTGCCTTTCTGGATTTTACACTTTTTTCAGATGGCCCTTTTGACCGGGGAGCAGTGAGACTTCATTGTAGTGCAGATTTCCTTTGCAAGCTTGCTTGGTTGGCCAAAAAGGGCGTATGCGTTTTTTCCTGAATATATTCAGGAAAAAACGCATACGCCCTTTTTGGCCAAGTGCATCATTGTGGACGTTCTGCCTCTTTTCCTATGCTTTACATGCAATTCCAGTCTACCTCCTGAAATCGGTTTCCTGCAATTCTGCCCCCCTTTCAACTCCTCTTGGCAGCCTTACTTCAATATATTTTTGGAAGATAGCTGTCATTTATAACTCTGCAGGTTTGTGAATTACAGTGCCCCTGAGCTCCTTTCTTCAACTCGCTTTCTTGTGAGCTGGCCGCAACACCGCAGGATTGCTTCTGGTCCTAGTGTGGTTCCGGCATGGCACGCTGAGCCTTTGGTTAATTCCTCTTCCTGGTGGGAAATGAGAGTTAAATTTGCCCGTCTGGACACCTCCACCTCGTCTCTCATTGGTTCTCCCTATTCCTGTTCATTTTCCACAGAAATTGCAAACTGGGCCAAACAGGAGGTTAAAGGCACTGACTCTCCAAGTGGGGAGAGTGTTAGTAAAGCGTCTGGAATGTTGCACCCGAGTACCAGGAAACGAAAATTGAGACACATTTGAACACGTTTTCCGATCACACGGTGGATCATACTCTGGGTTCCACATGCATGTTTTAGCTGAAGGAAGAATCCCTTAAACAGGGAGAGTTGAGACCCATGGAATGGGTACCATGCAATATGACTTCAAAGGGTCTGCATTTGCTCACCGAACCTCAGCAATCCTATCACTGCTGCGTTTATGCCACTGTACACACGCTTGATTCTCTTTCGGAGACATATAAATCCATAGGTTTTAAGATTCTTACTAGTCAGGTAGATTCTTACTAGTCAGGTATATTCTTAGGCGTTTAATATGGGGTGTTGAGTCCACTTCATTGAGCAAGGAGTAGCTCTTGTCTATTACATATTTGGCTTATGGAACGGTATCTGTGCTCATTTCAATCTCTGGTTTTATGCAGCACCCCAACTCACCCGTCCCCTTAAGCAAGCATAAGTTGGTTTTCTACATTTGACACCCTGTTCTGTTTTGTAATTCAGTTCTTGTGTAGCCAAGTTTACATTCCGTGTATTAGTGATATCTTATGATGTTTCTTTTTCTGTGTGACTAATTTCACTTAGAATCATCGTACCTGAATCCACTCATTATGCTGCTACGGGCCTGATGACATAGATTTCATTGCTGAGTGATATTGCATTGTACGTAAGTACCACAATTTCTTTATCCATTTTTCGCTTTCTGTGATATTGAACTTGTACCGTAAACGAGGTTCTTGTAAACAGAGCCGTCCCAAACTTTGGGGTGGCTGTGTCTTTTTGATTTTAATTTCCCTAAGCTATAGGACCATAAGTGGAAGTGCCCTAGGCTCTGTTGCTTTGTTTTTTGGATGTTTCAGGAAACACCATACACTTCTCCAGAGTGGCTGCTGGCAATTTACATCCCGCCCATCAGCATAACTAGGCTCCCAGTTCTCCATGGCCTGTCCTGCCTTTCTGGATTTTACACTTTTTTCAGATGGCCCTTTTGACCGGGGGGCAGTGAGACTTCATTGTAGTGCAGATTTCCTTTGCAAGCTTGCTTGGTTGGCCAAAAAGGGCGTATGCGTTTTTTCCTGAATATATTCAGGAAAAAACGCATACGCCCTTTTTGGCCAAGTGCATCATTGTGGACGTTCTGCCTCTTTTCCTATGCTTTACATGCAATTCCAGTCTACCTCCTGAAATCGGTTTCCTGCAATTCTGCCCTGCTTTCAACTCCTCTTGGCATCCTAATTCAATATATTTTTGGAAGATAGCTGTCATTTATAACTCTGCAGGTTTGTGAATTACAGTGCCCCTGAGCTCCTTTCTTCAACTCGCTTTCTTGTGAGCTGGCCGCAACACCGCAGGATTGCTTCAGGCCCTAGTTTGGTTCCGGCACGGCATGCTGAGCCTTTGGTTAATTCCTCTTCCTGGTGGGAAATGAGAGTTAAATTGGCCCGTCCGGACACCTCCACCTAATCTCTCATTGGTTCTCCCTATTCCTGTTCATCTTCCGCAGAAATTGCTAACTGGGCCAAACAGGAGGTTAAAGGCACTGACTCTCCAAGTGGGGAGAGTGTTAGTAAAGCGTCTGGAATATTGCACCCGAGTACCAGGGGACGAAAACTGAGACACATTTGAACACGTTTTCCGACCACATGGTGGATCATACTCTGGGTTCCACATGCATGTTTTAGCTGAAGGAAGAATCCCTTAAACATGGAGAGTTGAGACCCATGGAATGGGTACCATGCAATATGTCTTCAAAGGGTCTGCATTTGCTCACCGAACCTCACCAATCCTATCACTGCTGCGTTTATGCCGCTGTACACACACTTGATTCTCTTTCGGAGACATATAATTCCATAGGTTTTAAGATTCTTACTAGTCAGGTAGATTCTTACTAGTCAGGTATATTCTTAGGCGTTTAATATGGGGTGTTGAGTCCACTTCGTTGAGCAAGGAGTAGCTCTTGTCTATTACATATTTGGCTTATGGAACTGTATCTGTGCTCATTTCAATCTCTGGTTTTATGCAGCACCCCAACTCACCCGTCCCCTTAAGCAAGCATAAGTTGGTTTTCTACATTTGACACCCTGTTCTGTTTTGTAATTCAGTTCTTGTGTAGCCAAGTTTACATTCCATGTATTAGTGATATCTTATGATGTTTCATTTTCTGTGTGACTAATTTCACTTAGAATCATCGTACCTGAATCCACTCATTATGCTGCTACGGGCCTGATGACATAGATTTCATTGCTGAGTGATATTGCATTGTACGTAAGTACCACAATTTCTTTATCCATTTTTCGCTCTCTGTGATATTGAACTTGTACCATAAACGAGGTTCTTGTAAACAGAGCCGTCCCAAACTTTGGGGTGGCTGTGTCTTTTTGATTTTAATTTCCCTAAGCTATAGGACCATAAGTGGAAGTGCCCTAGGCTCTGTTGCTTTGTTTTTTGGATGTTTCAGGAAACACCATACACTTCTCCAGAGTGGCTGCTGGCAATTTACATCCCGCCCATCAGCATAACTAGGCTCCCAGTTCTCCATGGCCTGTCCTGCCTTTCTGGATTTTACACTTTTTTCAGATGGCCCTTTTGACCGGGGGGCAGTGAGACTTCATTGTAGTGCAGATTTCCTTTGCAAGCTTGCTTGGTTGGCCAAAAAGGGCGTATGCGTTTTTTCCTGAATATATTCAGGAAAAAACGCATACGCCCTTTTTGGCCAAGTGCATCATTGTGGACGTTCTGCCTCTTTTCCTATGCTTTACATGCAATTCCAGTCTACCTCCTGAAATCGGTTTCCTGCAATTCTGCCCTGCTTTCAACTCCTCTTGGCATCCTAATTCAATATATTTTTGGAAGATAGCTGTCATTTATAACTCTGCAGGTTTGTGAATTACAGTGCCCCTGAGCTCCTTTCTTCAACTCGCTTTCTTGTGAGCTGGCCGCAACACCACAGGATTGCTTCTGGTCCTAGTGTGGTTCCGGCATGGCACGCTGAGCCTTTGGTTAATTCCTCTTCCTGGTGGGAAATGAGAGTTAAATTTGCCCTTCCAGACACCTCCACCTAATCTCTCATTGGTTCTCCCTATTCCTGTTCATTTTCCACAGAAATTGCAAATTGGGCCATACAGGAGGTTAAAGGCACTGACTCTCCAAGTGGGGAGAGTGTTTGTAAAGCGTCTGGAATGTTGCACCCGAGTACCAGGGGACGAAAACTGAGACACATTTGAACACGTTTCCCGATCACACGGTGGATCATACTCTGGGTTCCACATGCATGTTTTAGCTGAAGGAAGAATCCCTTAAACCTGGAGAGTTGAGACCCATGGAATGGGTACCATGCAATATGACTTCAAAGGGTCTGCATTTGCTCACCGAACCTCACCAATCCTATCACTGCTGCGTTTATGCCGCTGTACACACGCTTGATTCTCTTTCGGAGACATATAAATCTATAGGTTTTAAGATTCTTACTAGTCAGGTAGATTCTTACTAGTCAGGTATATTCCTAGGCGTTTAATATAGGGTGTTGAGTCCACTTCGTTGAGCAAGGGGTACCTTTTGTCTATTATATTTTTGGCTTATGGAACGGTATCTGTGCCAATTTTAATCTCTGGTTTCATGCAGCACCCCATATCGGCTTTCCCCTTAAGCAAGCATAAGTTGGTTTTCTACATTTTTGACCCTGTTCTGTTTTGTAATTCAGTTCCTGTGTAGCCAAGTTTACATTCCGTGTAGTAGTGATATCTTATGATGTTTCTTTTTCTGTGTGACTAATTTCACTTAGAATCATCGTATCTGAATCCACTCATTATGCTGCTCCGGGCCTGATGACATAGATTTCATTTCTGAGTGATATTGCATTGTACGTAAGTACCACAACTTCTTTATCCATTTTTTGCTTTTTGCGATATTTAACTTGTACCGTAAACGAGGTTCTTGTAAACAGAGCCATCCCAAACTTTGGGGTGGCTGTGTCTTTTTGATTTTAATTTCCCTAAGCTATAGGACCATAAGTGGAAGTGCCCTAGGCTCTGTTGCTTAGTTTTTTGGATGTTTCAGGAAACACCATACACTTCTCCAGAGTGGCTGTTGGCCATTTACATCTCGCCCATCAGCAT
Organism: Leucopleurus acutus; assembly: GCF_964270905.1. NCBI lineage: Eukaryota > Metazoa > Chordata > Mammalia > Artiodactyla > Delphinidae > Leucopleurus > Leucopleurus acutus. Next base: position 50,381 of record NW_028138983.1, read on the forward strand.
AACAAGGCTCCCAGTTCTCCATGGCCTGTCCTGCCTTTCTGGATTTTACACTTTTTTCAGAAGGCCCTTTGACCGGTGGGCAGTGAGACTTCATTGTAGTGCAGATTTCCTTTGCGAGCTTGCTTGGTTGGCCAGAAAGGGCGTATGCGTTTCTTCCTGAATATATTCAGGAAAGAACGCATACGCCCTTTTTGGCCAAGTGCATCATTGTCGAAGTTCTGAGTCTTTTCATATGTTTTCAGTGCAATTCCAGTCTACCTCCTGAAATCGGTTTCCTGCAGTTCTGCCTTGCTCTCAGTTCCTCTTCATAGCCTTACCTCAATATACGTTTGGAAAATAGTTGGCCTTTATAACTCTGCAGGTTTTTCAATTGCAGTGGCCCTTAGCTCCATTTTTCAGCTCTTATTTTTGTGATCTTGCCTCATATCCACAGGATTTCTTCAGGCCCTATTCTTCTTCTGGGGCGCCTTGCTCTGCCTTTGGTTAATTCTTCTTCCTGATGTGAAATTAGAGTGACATGTGCCCACTGAAACCGCTACAGCTATTTTCTCACTGGTTCCCCCTATTCCCATTCATCCTCCGCACTAACTGCAGACTGTGCGATACCGGAACTTAAAGGCATTGACTCTCCATGTGGAGATGTTGTTAGTAAAGTGGCTGGAATGTTGATCCGGAGCCCCAGGAGAGGAAAATGAGGTGCATTTTAGAAACCTTTCCCGATCATATGGTATACCATCTGCTGGATTTCCCATGCATGGTTTAGCTGTAGGAAGATTCCCTTCAACTTGGAGTGTTGGGACCCTTGGAATAAGTAGCATGAAGTATTGCATTAAACTTTCGGCAGTTGCTCACCAAAGCTCTCCAATCCTTTCAGCCCCAAGTGTCCAGCCTTATGTCTTATCCAGCTGTGGGTTTATATGTGGTCATTCCAGGTTGCATCACAGCCCCTGAGCGAATTTTGTAAGAATTTTTCTCTCTTTCATTGTTTCTGCGTTTTGGTTTTAAAATTTATTTCTATAATGGGGTTTAGCTCATTTTCACTGCTGTGTTTGTGCCGCTCTGCGCACACTTGATTCCCTTATGGAGATATATCAATACATGGGTTTTAAGATTCTTATTACTCAGATATATTTCTCTGTGGTGTATAGGGTGTGTTGAGGCCAGTTCATTGAGCAAGGTGTAGATCTTGTCTGATACCTATTTGGTTTATTGAACGGTATCTGTGCTAATTTCAAACTCTGGTTTTATGCATCACCCCACCTCTCCTTTCCCCTTAAGCTGACATAAGTGTGTTTTCTAAATGTGAGACACTGTTCTGTTTTGTCATTCATTTTTTGTGCAGCCATATTTATCCTCCCTCTATAAGTGATATCTTATGATATGTTTCTTTTTCTGTTTGACTTATTTCAAGTAGTATTATCGGACCTCAATCCACTCTTTATCCTTCTACTAGCCTTATTACATTGATTTCATGGTGAAGAGATATTCCATTGTACATAAGTACCACATTTTCTTTATCCATTGTTCTCTTTCCTGGGATATTTAAGGTGTACTGAAGTTGAGGTTCTTGTAAACAGAGTAGCCCTAAACTGTGGTGTGCTTGTGTCTTGTTGATTTTTAGACTTCCCTAGATATACTCCCGTGATTGGAAGTGCCCTATGCTCTGTCGCTCTGTTTTTTAGATGATTTAGGAACCACCATACACTTCTCCAGAGTGGTTCTCGGCAGTTCACACACTGTCCATCAGCGTATAAAGGCTCCCTGTTCTCCATGGCCTGTCCTGCATTTCTGGTTTTTACAATTTTTTCGGATGGCCCTTTTGACCGGTGGGAAATGAGACTTCTTTGTTGTGCACATTTGCATTGCTTGCTTGCTTGGTTGCCCATAAAGTGCGTATGCGTTTTTTCCTGGATATATTCAGGAAATAACACATACTCCCTTTTGGGCCAACTGCATCATTGTCGAAATTCTGCCGCTTTTCATGTGCTTTAAAGGCGAGTCCAATCTATCTCTTGAAATCTGTTTCTTGCAATTCTGTCTTGCATTCAGATCCTCTTCTTTGCCTTACCTCAACATATTTTTGGACGTTAGTTTTCATTTATAACTCTGCAGGTTTGTGAATTGCAGTGACCCTGAGCTCCATTTTTTAAGTTGCTCTTTTGTGAGCTGGCCTCAAAACTGCAGGATTGCTTCAGGCCCTATTTTGGCTCCGGCGAGGCGGGCTGAGCCTTTTTTTAATTCTTATTCTTAATGGGAAATTAGAGTGACATGTGCCCGTCCAAACCCCTACAACTATTCTCTCATTGTTTCCCCCTGTTCCCGTTCATCCTCCTCACAATTTGCAAAATGTGTGAAACAGAAGTTTAAATGTGCTGATTCTCTAAGTGGGGAGATTCTAAGTAACGTGGCTGGAATGATGAACAGGAGCACCAGGAGAGGATAAATGAAGTGCATTTTAGACACATCTCCCGATCACATGGTGTACAGTCCTCTGGGTTTTCCATGCATGTTTTAGCTGTAGGAAGATTCCTTGAACCTGCAGATTTGGGACCCATTGAATGGGTACCAGGTAGTATTACTTTAAAGGGTGTGCATTTCCTCACCCAACCCCACATTTCTCTTAGTGCGAACAGTTTCCAGCCTTATGTCTCATCCTGCTGTGGGTCTAGATGTGTTCAATCCATGTTGCATCACCGTCCCTGAGGAAAAGTTGTAAGAGGTTTTCTCTGTCTCTCTGTCGTTTATTTTTTTCAATTTATTACTATGTTGTTTACAGCTGATTTTCAAAGCTCTGTTTCTTGCTGCTGTACATCTACTTGATTCACGTACAGAGAGACATCAATAATTTCTTTTTCAGATTCTTACCAGTCATAGATATTCTTTTCCGGTGACTTGAGTGTGCTGAGTGCAGTTCTTTTAGTTACCGTGTAGGCCTTGTTGATTATCAGTTTGGTATTTGGAATGGTATCTTTGCTAATTTCAACCTCCTGGATGATGCCTCACCCCTCCCCACCTTTCCCGTTTAGCAGCCTTACACGTGTTTTCTACATATTTATGTCACTTAGAATGATCATACGTAACTCCTCCGGAGTTGTTACAACTGGCCATATTTCATTGATTTCCAGGCTGAGTAATATTCCACTCTACATAAGTACCACATCTCTATCCATTTTTTCCCTCCAGAGACATTTAAGTTATATCCTAGTCGAGGATCTTTTAAACAGAGAGGCAGTAAACATTGGGGTGCCTGTGTCCTCTCGATTTTTGTTTTTCCCAAGATATACGCCCATGAGTGCAAGTGCCCTATGCTCTGTAGCTCATTTTTTAGATGCTTTAGTAAACACAATACAGTTCTCCAGAATGGCCGTTGGCAATATACATTTCCACTATAAGCCTCACAGGGCTCCCTCCTCTCCTTGCCCTGTCCTGCATTTCTGGCGTTTACACTTTATGAGGATGGCTCTTCTGACTGATGCGAAGTGATATCTTTTGTAGTATTGATTTCCAGTGCCCACCTGTTTGGTTGGCTAAAAAAGTGTATGCCCTTTTCTTGAATATATACAGAAAAAAACGCATACAGCCTTTTTGGCCAACTGCAATGTCGGCAATGTTCAGCCCCTTTTCTTGTGCTTAATGGCGAGTCCTTTCTACCTCCTCAAATCCCTTTCCTGCCATTCTCCCTTGCTTGCCAATCCTTTTCTCTGACTTTCCTCAAGACATTTTTCAGTGATAGATATTTTCAACTCTGCAGTTTCGTGAATTTTACTGCCCCTGAGTTCCATTGTTCAACTTGTGTTTATGGGAACTGGCCACAAAGCAGTGGGATTTCCTCAAGCCCTATACTGTTTCCATGGGCAACCCTAGCCTTTGGTCAATTCATCTTCCTGATTGGAAATTAGAGTGACATGTGCCTGTCTGAACACCTAGGACTTGTCTCTCATTGTTCCTCATCCTTCCGCTTCATCCTCTGGACAAATTCCAAACTGTACGCAACAGGATGTTGACAGTGTTGACATCTCCAAGTGGGGAGACTGTTAGTAAAGACGCTGGAGGGGTGAACCCGAGCACCAGGAGATGAGGAGATGAGATGCCTTTTCCAAACTCTTCCCGATCAGACGGTATACCATCCTCTGGATGTGACAGACATGTTTTAGCAGTAGGAAGAGTCCCATTCATGTAAGGAGAACACCAGGGCTTTTTCAAAATCAGTGTCTCCCCGAAACCCAAACTGGGGAGTTTTTTAAGCTACGGCTACACATATGTTCATTAAGGGCCTTGGGAAGTAGGCAGAGTCCAAACTTTAGATGACTGAAGTCTTCAGGGTCAGAAGCACTCACCACCGGCTTCCCTTAGGTTACACTTTAACTGTCATTGATAGATGATGTCAATAAAAATATCTATTCTTTTTCCGATTATTTCCCCTTATAGGTTATTGCACAATATTGAGTGTAGTTCCCTGTGCTATACAGTAGTTCCTTGTTGATGATCTATTTTATACATAGCAGTGTGTATGTGTTAATTCCAAACTGTTAATTTATCCCTCCTCCCACCTTTCCCCTTTGGTAATAATAAATTATAAGATTTTATACTTCTCAGAAATGGGGGAGCTGAAAGAGAGGTATCATTTTCAATGGAAAAGCATTTAAAACAAGATTGAAGCTTTAACCAAGATTATTAGATGTACATCCTTGGAAAGAAATCACTTCATTTCTCTAATATTGACCTGACAAATAGGACAAACCTTCTCACTGAACTTGCTTATAATAAAGTGATGGAAATATCAAATGGAAGTGTTAGAAACATCTTATTTTACCCGAGCCTTATAAACTGTTCTATGTTAACTACAGTTTGGCTCACACATCTGTTCATTGAAGTTACAATAGTCTCAATTTCTGTTACTGATCCTCCAGAGTGGACCCCAACAAGGGTCCCCCTGCCCAGTGTCATTGGGGCCAACAGATCGAGACTGAGTTTGGTTCCCAAGCAAAGGAAACTTTATATTTTCATCAGAGAATGGAGAGGTGAGAGCATGCACTACCCCGTGGGCTGTGGGCTGGGCTGCTGTGTAGAGATCCTGTCAGAGTCAGTGGGAGGGAGGGGGCGGAGCTCTCAAGGGCCGGGTTGGCTGCAGCTCAGGCTCTATATCTCGGAGTCTGCACTGGGCCCCAGGAGCTGAGGTGTCGACCCAGCCATTCTGCACCAGGAAATCTGGTCTGAAGTGCCGGGTGTGGAACCTCTGCATGCGGGACCCTAGGAGCACGTGAAATTAGACAAAGCACAAAGGATAAAAAAGGTCAGACTTGACTTTATTGCCCAGATTCTATTTTTATCTCCCAGGGATTTTTAATGGGCTTTGCTGGGGACAAACCCCTCCTCTGCCTTTTGTCCCGTTCCTCACTCTTGGAGTGCTGAGGGTGCAGACCCTTCTTCTGTAACTGCTGAGTGCTGAGTTGGGAGCCCTCATACCAGGGGACGAGGGTCAGAACTTCTCCCCAGCAGCCTCCAGGTGACGTTGATTGGCCCCAGGACCCCTGCCTCCCTGCTCGTCCGCCTGAGCACCAGCATTGGAAGTGTTATAGATTCTAATGACCTTTAAGGGTCCAGGAAAGAGATGTGCAGAGACGCTGTGGGGGCCGGTTTCACCCCGCCCCACATTTGTTCGGCCACCTTAGGCTGACCGTTTCTGCCAGCCTAGATGCTCTGACCAGTAGTCTGCTCTTTCTTCAATTAGGCCCCTGAATTAACATAAAAACAGCACCAGGTGTCAGAGCCCTGCCCGCTCAACTCCCAGACAGTCCAGGGTCAGTGGTGATCAAGGACCATGATGGCCACTGAGTCAACAGCCTTTTGAAGTAAACAGGAGTCCAGCCGGTCTTATTGGCCACCATCATCACGGTGTCTGTAGGCTTTTCTATGGTGACAGTGTGATATACGGTTCCCCCGCCAAGATTATTAGCTCCCCTCCGGGTGCAGGAAGTCCTGCAAGCAGTAGTCTACTCCTTCGGGACACACTATTGTTGTTTTATGAGAGAAACTCCAGGTCAAGTGATGTTCACATGAGTCGTCATGGTGCCCTGTTGCCTCCGGTTATCTCTCTGGATGTTGGAGTTGGAGGGCCTCCTCACTCGAGGTCGGTGTGCCCACGGAGCGAACCCTGCAACTTCAGGGCATGGTTGGTGATTAGGATCACCACGGGGGGTCCTTTTCCCTTAGGAGGGAGGTGGCCTTTTGGGCTGCTGATTTCCAGGTTTTTAGATACCGCCAGTATCTTGGCCAGATGTGGCAGTGGGCCAAGCCCCTTGGTGACTGTAGTTTATCCTACCTGGATGGCATTCTTGCGTTGTTCCATTTCAAGTGGTCCCAGTTTTTGCACTAATTCTCCAATGGCGATTCACCTTTCACCGGGAATGGAAAGGTCAAAGGGTTTAGCTCAATTAGGGAGTTCCAGGGCAAGGGTCTGAATTGACTGCTCTTTCCATTCTTGAAAGGCCACTTCTGGATTCTGTTCAAAAGGATCATCATCTTTTCCTTTCAGTGTTTCATATAGAGGCCCAGCTAGTAGACTGTAGTTAGGGATCCAGAAGCAGCAAACCCTGGCCTCCCCAGGAACCCCTAAGCTGTCTTCTAGTTTTAGAAAGGGGTAAGGCTGCAAATGGTTTCTTCCCTTTCCTGGGATGGGCTTCTCTGACCTTGTGTGAGAATGAAGCCCAGGCAGGTCACCGCAGTCTGTGATATTTGAGCTTTTTCTTGGACAACTTCTATCCTTTATTGGCTTGGTAGTTCAGAGGCCTCCTTAGTAGGGCTGGCGATCAGAATGTCGTCTGCATATTGAAGGAGGGTTTCCTTTTCCAGAGGTAGAACTTTTCGGTCGTTAGCTAAGCTTTCCCCAAAGATGGTGTGGGAATTTTTGCACCCTTGGGGCAAGACGGCCCGGAAGTATTGTTTTAGTTGTATGTTGAGTCCTGCCACTCACAAGCCAAAATTTCTTGTGACTCTGGGACTAATGGAATACAAAAGAAGGCATCATTGAAGACTAATACAGAATACCATGTCCTGGTGGTTGGTAGAATGACCAGCAGGGTGTAGGAATCAGGAGCAACTGGAGGTATATCCTCGGTGGCTTCACTGACTGTCCTGACATCCTTTACCAGGTCCCCAGCAGCCCATGGGGCTCTCGTGGTCAGGCCAATCCCAGGATATGGAGCTCTCCTGGGCAGGTACCCCACCCCCAACCCAGCCCACGGGGCTCTCATGGTCAGGCCCCTCCCAGGATACAGAGCTACCCTTGCAGGTACCGTGGCAGGGCTGGGCACACAGGAACCGTGCACATAGCCCTCATTGAAGAGCACCCCCAGCTCACCTGTCGCTCAGAGCTGACACAGAGCACCTCAGAGCAGGACTTGAACTAACAAACAGCAGCTCCGACAGGTCTGTGACCCTGGGCATCACTCTGTGTGGCCTCCCTCCACCTGGTCTTCCAGAGACTTCCACTGCACCCAGGGCACCAGGCCTCTGTCTCCAACCACCACCCACCCCTCCTCTCCCTGACTCCTGGGTTCCTCTCATTAGGAGAGGGTTTTCTTGAAGTTGTCTCCCACTCATGGGCCAGATAAAATGATTAGAAAACAAGCCAAAGCTGCAGCCCCTTGTCTATCCTGACTCTCAGGAGCCCACACCTGTTCCTTGGACCTGGCCGGTTCAGCAAGTTCCATTTTCTGCAACTGTGAGCCCCTGAGGGGTGATGATTGGCTACCTGGGCAGCCTTACCATGCTGGCCAGCCCTCCCCAGGTGTGCCTGGGTTGAGATCAATATAAATACCACTCCAGGCAGCAAAAGCCCCTGCAGCTGTGCCTGACGCCATTTTCTCTGCCCTGTCAGCAGTCTCGGGGCTGGGCTGGTGGGAGGGAGTGAGAGGCCACGGCTTTGTGGGTGGCCCAGTGTGAGTGGGGCTCTGCTGGACTTTCTGCAGCAGATGCCAGGCTGCCACCTGCTAAAGAAGAGGATGTGTCACCCATACCTGCTGCTGGAATTTCTCCCTGGGCAGAGGTGAGGAAGGAAAAAAGCAGTGGGGGCAGGGACAGGACGGGTATCTCAGGCAGGGAAATGGAAATCTTCCAGAAGAGCACCCAGGGCCAGGACCATCCTGGCTGGCCTGCAGGCACCAAGTCAGCTGGCATGCTGTCACTCGTGTGGCTCCATGGCCCTTCCTCTAGGCTTTCAAGTCCTTGTATATATTCAGGTGTTTTACCTGGGAAGGGTGGGAACAGTTCAGCAGCAAGTGGCCTGGGGCTCAGCTCACGTTTACTCACAGATGCCTCGGCACGGTGCCCCAGCTTTGCAATGAGGACGCTTGTTGTGTGGGGGCTGCTGGCTGAATGGGAGACGATTCCCCACCACTGACCAACTTCAGAATTGTTTACAACTGGAGCAAGTGCCCTGATACGGTTTTCCTCTGAGTAACTGGTGGGTTCTGTTTTTTTTTTTTTTCTCTTTTTCGTTTTTGGTTCAAGGTAGATTTTATTCCTCTTTTTTGTATTTACAGATATAAGCATGGAAATAATTTATTCATATAAATACATGTATGTGAAGGGAATAATTGTTTTTTCTGTTTTATTTTTTAAATTTTATTTCTTTTTAATTTTGAATTTTATTTTATATTTTTATACAGCAGGTTCTCATTGGTTATCTATTTTATACATATAAATGTTTACATGCCAATCCCAATCTCTCAACTCCTCCCACCACCACCCCTCCAAGAGCTTTCCCCCCTTGTTGTCCATACGATTGTTGTCTACATCTGTTGCTCTATTTATGCCTTGCAAAACGGTTAATCTGTACAGTTTTTCTAGGTTCCACATATATGCATGAATATACAAGATTTGTTTTTCTCTTTCTGACTTACTTCACTCTGTAGGACAGTCTCTAGATCCATCGACGTCTCTACAAATGACCCAATTTCATTCCTTTCATGGCTTAGTAATATTCCATTTTATATATGTACCACAGCTTTATGCATTCGTCTGTCTGTGGGCATTTAGGTTGCTTCCATTACCTCGATATTGTAAATAGTGATGCAATGAACATTGCGGTGAATGTCTCTTTTTGATTTATGGTTTTGTCTGAGTATATGTCCAGTCCTGGGATTGCTGTATCATATGGTAATTCTATTATTAGTTTCTTAAGAAACTCCATATTGTTCTCCATAGTGACTGTATCAATTTATATTCCCAACAATAGTGGAAGAGTGTTCCTTTTCTCCACACCCTTTCCAGCATTTGTTGTTTGTAGATTTTCAGATGATGCCCATTCTAACAGGTGTGAGGTGATACCTCATTGTTGAGTCCATTTCGTTGAGCAACGGGTAGGTCTTGTCTATTACATATTTGGCTTATGGAACGGTATCTGTGCTAATTTCAAACTCTGGTTTTATGCAGCACCCCAACTCACCTTTCCCCTTAAGCAAGCATAAGTTGGTTTTCTAAACTTGAGACCCTGTTCTGTTTTGTAATTCAGTTAATGTGTAGCCAAGTTTACATTCCGTGCATTAGTGATACCTTATGATGTTTCTTTTTCTGTGTGACTTATTTCACTTAGAATCATCATGCCTCAATCCACTCATTATGCTGGTACAGGCCTGGTGACACAGATTTCATTGCTGAGTGGTATTCTGTTGTACATAAGTACCGCAACTTCTTTATCAATTATTTGTTCTCTGGGATATTTAACTTGTACTGTAGAAGAGGCTCCTGTAAACAGAGCCGTTGTAAATTTTGGGGTGGCTGTGTCTTTTTGATTTTAATTTCCCTAAGCTATAGGACCATAAGTGGAAATGCCCTAGATTCTGTTGCTTTGTTTTTCAGATGTATCAGGAAACACCATACACTTCTCCAGAGTGGCTGTTGGCAATGTACATCCCGCCCATAAGCATAACAAGGCTCCTTTTTCCCCATGGCCTGTCTTGCCTTTCTGGATTTTACACTTTTCTCAGTGGCCCTTTAGACCGGGGGGAAGTGACACTTCATAGTAGTTCGGATTTCCATTGCAAGCTTGCTTGGTTTGCCAAAAAGGGCGTATGTGTTTTTTCCTGAATATATTCAGGAACAAACTCATACGCCCTTTGTTGCCAAGTGCATCATTGTCGATGTTCTGCCTCTTTTCCTATGCTTTAAATGCAAATCCAGTCTACCTCCTGAAATCGGTTTCCTGCAATTCTGCCCCGCTTTCAAGTCCTCTTCGCAGCCTTACTTCAATATATTTTTGGACGTTATCTGTCATTTATAACTCTGCAGGTTTGTGAATTACAGGGCCCCTGAGCTCCTTTCTTCAACTCACTTTCTTGTGAGCTGGCCGCAAACCCGCAAGACTGCTTCAGGCCCTAATCTGCTTCTGGCAGGGCACGCTGAGCCTTTGGTTAATTCCTCTTCCTGGTGGGAAATGAGTGTTAAATATGCCCGTCCAGACACCTACCTCACTCTCAACCCCTTGGTGATGTGGGTCCTCTGGTTTGTGGCCACTTTTGCTGGGTTCCTCACCTTTCAATGATGTGGCCCCACTAGTGTGAGGACACTCCTGCTTGGTTCTCATCCACGTGGTTATGTGGACCCCCTGGTGAGAGTCTGTTCCTGGCTTTGTTCCTCACCCACCTGTGAGGGAGACCCTCTGCTGATAGGTCACTCCTGCATGGCTGGCACACATTGCCTTGGTGAAGTCAGCCGTGTGGTGGCAGTTGGAGCGTGCTGGGAATCTCTTCCCCCGGTGATGAGGGTCCTCTTGCGTCAGGCCCTAACTGCTGGGCTCACCAACTTTTCTTAGGGAGCCCAGTGATGCTTTGGCACTCCTCTTAGGATCCCATCTCCATGGGGATGTGGGCCTTCTGCTCTGAGGTCCCAACGGCTGGGTTGTTCACATTTTCATGATGTGGGCTCTCTGGTGTTAGTTCACAGAAGCCTGGATCCCATAGCCTCTGTGCTCTTGGCTGCCTGCTGGGAGGTTCCAACTGCTGGATTCCTCACTTTTTTAATTTTTTGGGCCCTCTGTTGTGAGGATCCTCCTGCCTGCCTCACTCCCAGCCCCTTCGTGATGTGTGTCGTCTGGTTTGAGGCCACATGTGCTGGGTTCCTCACCTTTCGATGATGTGGGACCAATGGTCTTAGGAGACTCCTGCCTGGTTCACATCCCCTTGGTGATGTGGGCCCTCTGTTGAGAGTCTGATCCCGGCTGGGTTCCTCACCCATCTGTGAGGTAGGCCGTCTGATGTGAGGTCACTCTTGCCTGGCTTGCTCACCTCGCCTTGTGGACATGAGCCCTCTGGTGGCACTTGGAGCCTGCTGGGAGCCTCCTCTCCTCGGTGATGAGGGCCCTCTGGCATCAGGCCCTAACTGCTGGGCTCCCTACATTTTGTGATGTGCGCCCAGTGGTGCGAGGACACTCCAGCCAGGTTCACATCCCCATTGGGGTGTGGGCCTTCTGCTCTGAGGTCCCAAAGCCTGGGTTGCTCACAGTTTCATGATGTGGGCTCTCTGCTGTTAGTTCACTCCTGCCTGCATCCCATAGCTTCTGTGCTCTGGGCCGCCTGCTGGGAGGTTCCAACTGCTGGATTCCTCACCTTTCTTATTCTTTGGGCCCTCTGTTTTTAGGCTACTCCTGCCTGCCTCACTCCCATTCCCTTTGTGATATGTGTCCTCTGATTTGAGGCCACATGTGCTGGGTTCCGCACCTTTCGATGATGTGACCCCACTGGAGGGAAGACAGTCCTGACTGGTTCCCATCCCCTTGCTGATGTGGGCCCTCAGGTGAGAGTCTGATCCTGGCTGGGTTCCTCACCCTTCTGTGAGGTGGGCCCTCTGCTGTGAGGTCAATCATGCCTGTCTGGCACACGTCACCTTGGCGACGTGGGCCCTCTGGTGGCAGTTGGAGTGTGCTGGGATCCTCCTCCCCTCGGTGATGAGGGCCCTCTTGCCTTAGGCCATAACTGCTGGGCTCCCCACATTTTCTGATGTGCGCCAAGTGAGTGAGGAGACTCTTGCCAGGTTCCCATCCCCATGGCGATATGGGCCTTCTGCTCTGAGGTCAAAACGGCTGGCTTGCTCACAGTACCATGATGTGGGCCCTCTGCTGTGAGTTCACTCCGGCAAGGATCCCTTATCATCGGTGCTCTGAGCCGCCTGCTGGGAGGTTCCAACTGCTGGATTCCTCAACTTTTTTATTCTATGTGCCCTCTGTTGTGAGGCTCCTCCTGCCTGCCTCACTGCCAGCCCCTTGGTGATGACTGTCCTATGGCTTGAGGCCACATGTGCTGCGTTCCTCACCTTTCGATGATGTGACCCCACTCGTGTGAGGACACTCCTGCCTGGTTCCCATCCCCTTGGTGAGGTGGGCCCTCTGGCGAGAGTCTAATCCTGGCTGGGTTCCTCAACGTTCTGTGAGGTAGGCCCTCTGCTGTGAGGTCACTCCTGCCTGGCTGGCACACGTCACCTTGGAGACGTGAGCCCTCTGGTGGCAGTTGGAGCGTGCAGGGCGCCTCCTCCTCTCAGTGATGACGGCCCTCTGGCGTCAGGCCCTAAATGGTGGGCTCCCCACATTTTCTGATGTGCGCCCAGTGGTGCGAGGACACTCCAGCCAGGTTCCCATTCCCATGGGGATGTGGTCCTTCTGCGCTGAGGTCTCAACTCCTGGGTTGCTCACAGTTTTGTGATGTGGGCCCTCTGCTGTGAGTTCACTGTGGCCTGGATCCCATAGCCTCGGTGTTCTGGGCCGCCTGCTGGAAGGTCTAAATGCTGGAATCCTCACGTTTTTTATATTATGTGCCCTGTGTTGTGAGGCTACTCCTGCCTGCCTCACTCCAAGGCCCTTGGTGATGTGGGTCCTCTGGTTTGAGGACACATGTGCTGGGTTCCTCACCTTAAGATGATGAGGCCCCACTGGTGTGAGGATAATCCTGACTGGGTCCCATCCCCTTTGTGATGTGGGCCCTCTGGTGAGAGTCTGATCCTGGCTGGGTTCCTCACCCATCTGTGAGGTGGGCCCTCTACTATCAGGTAACTCTTGCCTGGGTTGCTCACCTCGCCTTGTTCACATGAGCCCTCTGGTGGCAATTGGACCCTGCTGGGAGCCTCCTCAGCTCTGTGATGAGGGCCCTCTGACGTCAGGCCCTAACTGCTGGGCTCCCCAACTTTTCTTAGTGAGCCCAGTGTTGCTCAAGCACTCCTCTTAGGTTCCCATCCCCATGGGGATGTGGGCCTTCTGCTCTGAGGTTCCAACGGCTGGGTTGATCACAATTTCATGATGTGGGCTCTCTGGTGTTAGTTCACTGTGGCCTGGATCCCATAGCCTCTGTGGTCTTGGCTGCCTGCTGGGAGGTTCCAACTGCTCGATTCCTCAACTTTTGTATTCTATGGGTCCTGTGTTGTGATGCTCCTCCTGCCTGCCTCACTCGCAACCCCTTCGTGATGTGGGTCTTCTGGTTTGAGGCCACATGTGCTGGGTTAGGCAACTTTCAATGATGTGGCCCCACTGGTGTGAGGACACTCCTGCCTGGTTCCCATCCCCTTGGTGATGTGGGCCTTCTGGTGACAGTCTTATCCTGGCTGAGTTCCTCACTCTTCTGTGAGGTAGGCCCTCTGCTGTGAGGTCAATCCTGCCTGACTTGCACACATCACCTTGGCGACGTGGGCCCTCTGTTGGCACATGGAACCTGCTGGGAGCCTCCTGCCCTCGGTGATGATGGCCCTCTAGCATCAGGCTCTAACTGCTGGGCTCCCCACGTTTTCTGATGTGAGCCCAGTGATGCCAGGACACTCCTGTCAGGTTCCCATCCCCATGGGGATGTGGGCTTTCTGCTCTGAGGTCCCAATGCCTGGGTTGCTCACAGTTTCATGATGTGGGCTCTCTGGTGTTAGTTAACTCCTGCCTGCATCCCATAGCTTCTGTGCTCTCGGCCGCCTGCTGGGAGGTTCCAAATGCTGGATTCCTCACTTTTTTTATTCTTTGGGCCCTCTGTTTTTAGGCTACTCCTACCTGCCTCACTCCCATCCCCTTTGTGATGTATGTCCTCTGATATGAGGCCACATGTGCTGGGTTCCTCACCTTTCGATGATGTGGTCCCACTGGTGGGAGGACAGTCCTGACTGGTTCCCATCCCCTTGGTGTTGTGAGCCCTCTGGTGAGAGTCTCATCCTGCCTCGGTTCCTCACCCTTCTGTGAGATAGGCCCTCTGCTGTGAGGTCACTACTGCCTGGCTGGTGCATGCCACCTTGTAGACGTGGGCCCTCTGTTGGCAGTTGGAACCTGCTGGGAGTCTCCTCCCCTCAGTTATGAGGGCCCCCTGGCATCAGGCCCTAACTGCTGGGCTCCTAACATTTTCTGATATGTGCTAAGTGGTACAAAGCCACTCCTGCCAGGTTCCCATCCCAATGGGGATGTGGGCCTTCTGTTCTGAGGTCCCAACAGCTGGGCTGCTCACAGGTTCATGATGTGGGCCCTCTGCTGTGAGTTCACTGCGGCCTGGATCCCATAGCCTCGGTGCTCTGGGCCACTTGCTGGGAGGTTCCAACTGCTGGATTCCTCAACTTTTATATTCTATGGACCCTGTGTTGTGAGGCCAGTCCTGCCAGCCTCATTCCGAACCCCTTGGTGATGTGGTTCCTCTGGTTTGAGGACACATGTGCTGGGATCCTCACCTTTCGATGATGTTGTCCCACTGGTGTGGGGACACTCCTGCCTGGTTCCCATCCCCTTGGTGATGTGGGCCCTCTGGTGAGAGTCTGATCCTGGCTGTGTTCCTCACCCTTCTGTGAGGTGGGCCCTCTGCTGTGAGGTCACTCCTGCCAGGCTGGCACACATCGCCTTGGCGACGTTGGCCCTCTGGTGGCAGCTGGAGCCTGCTGGGAGCCTCCTCCTCTCGGTGATGAGTGCCCTCTAGCGTCAGGCCCTAACTTCTGAGCACCCCACGTTTTCTGATGTGAGCCCAGTGATGCCAGGACACTCCTGTCATGTTCCCATCACCATGGGGATGTGGGCCTTCTGCTCTGAGGTCCCAATGTCTGGGTTGCTCACAGTTTCATGATGTGGGCTGTCTGGTGTTAGTTCACTCTGGCCTGGTTCCTCTAGCCTCTGTGCTCTGGGCCGCCTGCTGGGAGGTTCCAACTGCTGGATTCCTCACCTTTCTTATTTTTGGGCCCTCTGTTATGAGGCTCCTCCTGCCTGCCTCACTCCCAGCCCCTTGGTGATGGGTGTCCTATGGTTTGAAGCCACATGTTCTGGGTTCCTCACCTTTAGATGATGTGGCCCTACTCATGTGAGGACACTCCTGCCTGGTTCCAATCCATTTGGTGATGTGGGCCCTCTGGTGCGAGTCTGATCCTGACTGGGTTCGTCACACTTCTCTGAGGTGGACCCTCTGCTGTGAGGTCATTCGTGCCTGGTTGGCACACATCGCCTTGGCGACGTCAGCCCTCTGGTGGCAGTTGGAGCCTGCTGGGAGCCTCCTTCCCTTGGTGATGAGGGTCCTCTGGCGCCAGGCCCTAACTGCTGGTCGCCCAAAATTTTCTGACACGTTCTCAGTGGTGCGAGGACACTCCTACCAGAATTCCATCCCCATGGGGATGTGGGCCTCCTGCTCTGAGGTCCCAATGGCTGGGTTGCTCAGTTTCATGACATGGGCCCTCTTCTGTGAGTTCACTGTGGCCTGGATCCCATAGCCTCGGTGCTCTGGGCCGCCTGCTGGGAGGTTCCAACTGCTGGATTCCTCACTTTTTTATTCTATGTGCCCAGTGTTGTGAGGCTACTCCTGCCTGCCTCACTCCGAGGTCCTTGGTGATGTGGGTCCTCTGGTTTGAGGACACATGTGCTGAGTACCTCAGCTTTCGATGATGTGGCCCCACTGATGTGAAGACACTCCTGCCTGGTTCCCATCCCCTTGGTGATGTGGGCCCTCTGGTGAGAGTCTGATGTTGGCTGGGTTTCTCACCCTTCTGTGAGGTGGGACCTCTGCTGTGAGGTAACTCCTGCCTGGCATGCTAACGTTGCCTTGGCAATGTGAGCCCTCAGGTGGCAGTTGGAGCCTGCTGGGAATCTCCTCCCCTCAGTTATGAGAGCTCTGGATAAAACACATATGCCCTTTTTTGCCAAGTGCATTATTTTCCAAGTTCTGTCTCTTTTCCTATGCTTTAAGAGCTACTCCCGTGTACGTTTTGAAATCAATTTCCAGCAATTCTGCCCTGCATTCAAGTCCTCTTCGCAGCCTTACTTCAGCATAATTTTGGATGATAGCTGTCATTTATAACTCCGAAGGTTTCTGAATTACAGTGCCCCTGAGCTCCTTTCTTCAACTCGCTTTCTTGTGAGCTGGCCGCAACACCGCAGGATCTCCTCAGGCCCTAATTTAGTTCCAGCATGGCACGCGGAGCCTTTGGTTAATTCCTCTTCCTGGTGGGAAATGAGAGTTAAATTTGCCCGTCCGGACACCTCCACCTAGTCTCTCATTGGTTCTCCCTATTCCTGTTCATTTTCCACAGAAATTGCAAACTGGGCCAAACAGGAGGTTAAAGGCACTGACTCTCCAAGTGGGGAGAGTGTTAGTAAAGCGTCTGGAATGTTGCACCCGAGTACCAGGGGACGAAAACTGAGACACGTTTGAAGACGTTTTCCGATCACACGGTGGATCATACTCTGGGTTCCACATGCATGTTTTAGCTGAAGGAAGAATCCCTTAAACAGGGAGAGTTGAGACCCATGGAATGGGTACCATGCAATATGACTTCAAAGGGTCTGCATTTGCTCACCGAACCTCAGCAATCCTATCACTGCTGCGTTTATGCCGCTGTACACACGCTTGATTCTCTTTCGGAGACATATAAATCCATAGGTTTTAAGATTCTTACTAGTCAGGTAGATTCTTACTAGTCAGGTATATTCTTAGGCATTTAATATGGGGTGTTGAGTCCACTTCGTTGAGCAAGGAGTAGCTCTTGTCTATTACATATTTGGCTTATGGAACGGTATCTGTGCTCATTTCAATCTCTGGTTTTATGCAGCACCCCAACTCACCCGTCCCCTTAAGCAAGCATAAGTTGGTTTTCTACATTTGACACCCTGTTCTGTTTTGTAATTCAGTACTTGTGTAGCCAAGTTTACATTCCGTGTATTAGTGATATCTTATGATGTTTCTTTTTCTGTGTGACTAATTTCACTTAGAATCATCGTACCTGAATCCACTCATTATGCTGCTACGGGCCTGATGACATAGATTTCATTGCTGAGTGATATTGCATTGTACATAAGTACCACAACTTCTTTATCCATTTTTCGCTTTCTGTGATATTGAACTTGTTCGGTAAACGAGGTTCTTGTAAACAGAGCCGTCCCAAACTTTGGGGTGGCTGTGTCTTTTTGATTTTAATTTCCCTAAGCTATAGGACCATAAGTGGAAGTGCCCTAGGCTCTGTTGCTTTGTTTTTTGGATGTTTCAGGAAACACCATACACTTCTCCAGAGTGGCTGCTGGCAATTTACATCCCGCCCATCAGCATAACAAGGCTCCCAGTTCTCCATGGCCTGTCCTGCCTTTCTGGATTTTACACATTTTTCAGATGGCCCTTTTGACTGGGGGCAGTGAGACTTCATTGTAGTGCAGATTTCCTTTGCAAGCTTGCTTGTTTGGCCAAAAAGGGCGTATGCGTTTTTTCCTGAATATATTCAGGAAAAAACGCATACGCCCTTTTTGGCCAAGTGCATCATTGTGGACGTTCTGCCTCTTTTCCTATGCTTTACATGCAATTCCAGTCTACATCCAGAAATCGGTTTCCTGCAATTCTGCCCCGCTTTCAACTCCTCTTGGCAGCCTTACTTCAATATATTTTTGGAAGATAGCTGTCATTTATAACTCTGCAGGTTTGTGAATTACAGTGCCCCTGAGCTCCTTTCTTCAACTCGCTTTCTTGTGAGCTGGCCGCAACACCGCAGGATTGCTTCAGGCCCTAGTTTGGTTCCGGCACGGCATGCTGAGCCTTTGGTTAATTCCTCTTCCTGGTGGGAAATGAGAGTTAAATTTGCCCGTCCGGACACCTCCAGCTAGTCTCTCATTGGTTCTCCCAATTCCTGTTCATTTTCCACAGAAATTGCAAACTGGGCCAAACAGGAGGTTAAAGGCACTGACTCTCCAAGTGGGGAGAGTGTTAGTAAAGCGTCTGGAATGTTGCAACCGAGTACCAGGGAACGAAAACTGAGACACATTTGAACACGTTTCCCGATCACACGGTGGATCATACTCTGGGTTCCACATGCATGTTTTAGCTGAAGGAAGAATCCATTAAACCTGGAGAGTTGAGACCCATGGAATGGGTACCATGCAATATGACTTCAAAGGGTCCGCATTTGCTCACCAAACCTCAGCAATCCTATCACTGCTGCGTTTATGCCGCTGTACACACGCTTGATTCTCTTTCGGAGACATATAAATCCATAGGTTTTAAGATTCTTACTAGTCAGGTAGATTCTTAGGCGTTTAATATGGAGTGTTGAGTCCACTTCGTTGAGCAAGGAGTAGCTCTTGTCTATTACATATTTGGCTTATGGAACGGTATCTGTGCTCATTTCAATCTCTGGTTTTATGCAGCACCCCAACTCACCCGTCCCCTTAAGCAAGCATAAGTTGGTTTTCTACATTTGACACCCTGTTCTGTTTTGTAATTCAGTTCTTGTGTAGCCAAGTTTACATTCCATGTATTAATGATATCTTATGATGTTTCATTTTCTGTGTGACTAATTTCACTTAGAATCATCGTACCTGAATCCACTCATTATGCTGCAACGGGCCTGATGACATAGATTTCATTGCTGAGTGATATTGCATTGTACGTAAGTACCACAATTTCTTTATCCATTTTTCGCTCTCTGTGATATTGAACTTGTACCATAAACGAGGTTCTTATAAACAGAGCAGTCCCAAACTTTGGGGTGGCTGTGTCTTTTTGATTTTAATTTCCCTAAGCTATAGGACCATAAGTGGAAGTGCCCTAGGCTCTGTTGCTTTGTTTTTTGGATGTTTCAGGAAACACCATACACTTCTCCAGAGTGGCTGCTGGCAATTTACATCCCGCCCATCAGCATAACAAGGCTCCCAGTTCTCCATGGCCTGTCCTGCCTTTCTGGATTTTACACTTTTTTCAGATGGCCCTTTTGACCGGGGGGCAGTGAGACTTCATTGTAGTGCAGATTTCCTTTGCAAGCTTGCTTGGTTGGCCAAAAAGGGCGTATGCGTTTTTCCCTGAATATATTCAGGAAAAAACGCATACGCCCTTTTTGGCCAAGTGTATCATTGTGGACGTTCTGCCTCTTTTCCTATGCTTTACATGCAATTCCAGTCTACCTCCTGAAATCGGTTTCCTGCAATTCTGCCCCGCTTTCAACTCCTCTTGGCAGCCTTACTTCAATATATTTTTGGAAGATAGCTGTCATTTATAACTCTGCAGGTTTGTGAATTACAGTGCCCCTGAGCTCCTTTCTTCAACTCGCTTTCTTGTGAGCTGGCCGCAACACCGCAGGATTGCATCAGGCCCAAGTTTGGATCCGGCACGGCATGCTGAGCCTTTGGTTAATTCCTCTTCCTGGTGGGAAATGAGAGTTAAATTTGCCCGTCCGGACACCTCCACCTAGTCTCTCATTGGTTCTCCCTATTCCTGTTCATTTTCCACAGAAATTGCAAACTGGGCCAAACAGGAGGTTAAAGGCACTGACTCTCCAAGTGGGGAGAGTGTTAGTAAAGCGTGTGGAATGTTGCACCCGAGTACCAGGGGACAAAAACTGAGACACATTTGAACACGTTTTCCGATCACACGGTGGATCATACTCTGGGTTCCACATGCATGTTTTAGCTGAAGGAAGAATCCCTTAAACATGGAGAGTTGAGACCCATGGAATGGGTACCATGCAATATGACTTCAAAGGGTCTGCATTTGCTCACCGAACCTCACCAATCCTATCACTGCTGCGTTTATGCCGCTGTACACACGCTTGATTCTCTTTCGGAGACATATAAATCCATAGGTTTTAAGATTCTTACTAGTCAGGTAGATTCTTACTAGTCAGGTATATTCTTAGGCGTTTAATATGGGGTGTTGAGTCCACTTCGTTGAGCAAGGAGTAGCTCTTGTCTATTACATATTTGGCTTATGGAACGGTATCTGTGCTAATTTCAATCTCTGGTTTTATGCAGCACCCCAACTCACCCGTCCCCTTAAGCAAGCATAAGTTGGTTTTCTACATTTGACACCCTGTTCTGTTTTGTAATTCAGTTCTTGTGTAGCCAAGTTTACATTCCATGTATTAGTGATATCTTATGATGTTTCTTTTTCTGTGTGACTAATTTCACTTAGAATCATCGTACCTGAATCCACTCATTATGCTGCTACGGGCCTGATGACATAGATTTCATTGCTGAGTGATATTGCATTGTACATAAGTACCACAACTTCTTTATCCATTTTTCGCTTTCTGTGATATTGAACTTGTTCGGTAAACGAGGTTCTTGTAAACAGAGCCGTCCCAAACTTTGGGGTGGCTGTGTCTTTTTGATTTTAATTTCCCTAAGCTATAGGACCATAAGTGGAAGTGCCCTAGGCTCTGTTGCTTTGTTTTTTGGATGTTTCAGGAAACACCATACACTTCTCCAGAGTGGCTGCTGGCAATTTACATCCCGCCCATCAGCATAACAAGGCTCCCAGTTCTCCATGGCCTGTCCTGCCTTTCTGGATTTTACACTTTTTTCAGATGGCCCTTTTGACTGGGGGCAGTGAGACTTCATTGTAGTGCAGATTTCCTTTGCAAGCTTGCTTGGTTGGCCAAAAAGGGCGTATGCATTTTTTCCTGAATATATTCAGGAAAAAACGCATACGCCCTTTTTGGCCAAGTGCATCATTGTGGACGTTCTGCCTCTTTTCCTATGCTTTACATGCAATTCCAGTCTACCTCCTGAAATCGGTTTCCTGCAATTCCGCCCCGCTTTCAACTCCTCTTGGCAGCCTTACTTCAATATATTTTTGGAAGATAGCTGTCATTTATAACTCTGCAGGTTTGTGAATTACAGTGCCCCTGAGCTCCTTTCTTCAACTCGCTTTCTTGTGAGCTGGCCGCAACACCGCAGGATTGCTTCAGGCCCTAGTTTGGTTCCGGCACGGCATGCTGAGCCTTTGGTTAATTCCTCTTCCTGGTGGGAAATGAGAGTTAAATTTGCCCGTCCGGACACCTCCACCTAGTCTCTCATTGGTTCTCCCAATTCCTGTTCATTTTCCACAGAAATTGCAAACTGGGCCAAACAGGAGGTTAAAGGCACTGACTCTCCAAGTGGGGAGAGTGTTAGTAAAGCGTCTGGAATGTTGCAACCGAGTACCAGGGGACGAAAACTGAGACACATTTGAACACGTTTCCCGATCACACGGTGGATCATACTCTGGGTTCCACATGCATGTTTTAGCTGAAGGAAGAATCCATTAAACCTGGAGAGTTGAGACCCATGGAATGGGTACCATGCAATATGACTTCAAAGGGTCTGCATTTGCTCACCGAACCTCAGCAATCCTATCACTGCTGCGTTTATGCCGCTGTACACACGCTTGATTCTCTTTCGGAGACATATAAATCCATAGGTTTTAAGATTCTTACTAGTCAGGTATATTCTTAGGCGTTTAATATGGAGTGTTGAGTCCACTTCGTTGAGCAAGGAGTAGCTCTTGTCTATTACATATTTGGCTTATGGAACGGTATCTGTGCTAATTTCAATCTCTGGTTTTATGCAGCACCCCAACTCACCCGTCCCCTTAAGCAAGCATAAGTTGGTTTTCTACATTTGACACCCTGTTCTGTTTTGTAATTCAGTTCTTGTGTAGCCAAGTTTACATTCCATGTATTAATGATATCTTATGATGTTTCATTTTCTGTGTGACTAAATTCACTTAGAATCATCGTACCTGAATCCACTCATTATGCTGCTACGGGCCTGATGACATAGATTTCATTGCTGAGTAATATTGCATTGTACGTAAGTACCACAATTTCTTTATCCATTTTTCGCTCTCTGTGATATTGAACTTGTACCATAAACGAGGTTCTTGTAAACAGAGCCGTCCCAAACTTTGGGGTGGCTGTGTCTTTTTGATTTTAATTTCCCTAAGCTATAGGACCATAAGTGGAAGTGCCCTAGGCTCTGTTGCTTTGTTTTTTGGATGTTTCAGGAAACACCATACACTTCTCCAGAGTGGCTGCTGGCAATTTACATCCCGCCCATCAGCATAACTAGGCTCCCAGTTCTCAATGGCCTGTCCTGCCTTTCTGGATTTTATACTTTTTTCAGATGGCCCTTTTGACCGGGGGACAGTGAGACTTCATTGTAGTGCAGATTTCCTTTGCAAGCTTGCTTGGTTGGCCAAAAAGGGCGTATGCGTTTTTCCCTGAATATATTCAGGAAAAAACGCATACGCCCTTTTTGGCCAAGTGTATCATTGTGGACGTTCTGCCTCTTTTCCTATGCTTTACATGCAATTCCAGTCTACCTCCTGAAATCGGTTTCCTGCAATTCTGCCCCGCTTTCAACTCCTCTTGGCAGCCTTACTTCAATATATTTTTGGAAGATAGCTGTCATTTATAACTCTGCAGGTTTGTGAATTACAGTGCCCCTGAGCTCCTTTCTTCAACTCGCTTTCTTGTGAGCTGGCCGCAACACCGCAGGATTGCTTCAGGCCCTAGTTTGGTTCCGGCACGGCATGCTGAGCCTTTGGTTAATTCCTCTTCCTGGTGGGAAATGAGAGTTAAATTTGCCCGTCCGGACACCTCCACCTAGTCTCTCATTGGTTCTCCCAATTCCTGTTCATTTTCCACAGAAATTGCAAACTGGGCCAAACAGGAGGTTAAAGGCACTGACTCTCCAAGTGGGGAGAGTGTTAGTAAAGCGTCTGGAATGTTGCAACCGAGTACCAGGGGACGAAAACTGAGACACATTTGAACACGTTTCCCGATCACACGGTGGATCATACTCTGGGTTCCACATGCATGTTTTAGCTGAAGGAAGAATCCATTAAACCTGGAGAGTTGAGACCCATGGAATGGGTACCATGCAATATGACTTCAAAGGGTCTGCATTTGCTCACCGAACCTCAGCAATCCTATCACTGCTGCGTTTATGCCGCTGTACACACGCTTGATTCTCTTTCGGAGACATATAAATCCATAGGTTTTAAGATTCTTACTAGTCAGGTATATTCTTAGGCGTTTAATATGGAGTGTTGAGTCCACTTCGTTGAGCAAGGAGTAGCTCTTGTCTATTACATATTTGGCTTATGGAACGGTATCTGTGCTAATTTCAATCTCTGGTTTTATGCAGCACCCCAACTCACCCGTCCCCTTAAGCAAGCATAAGTTGGTTTTCTACATTTGACACCCTGTTCTGTTTTGTAATTCAGTTCTTGTGTAGCCAAGTTTACATTCCGTGTATTAGTGATATCTTATGATGTTTCTTTTTCTGTGTGACTAATTTCACTTAGAATCATCGTACCTGAATCCACTCATTATGCTGCTACGGGCCTGTTGACATAGATTTCATTGCTGAGTGATATTGCATTGTACGTAAGTACCACAATTTCTTTATCCATTTTTCGCTTTCTGTGATATTGAACTTGTACCGTAAACGAGGTTCTTGTAAACAGAGCCGTCCCAAACTTTGGGGTGGCTGTGTCTTTTTGATTTTAATTTCCCTAAGCTATAGGACAATAAGTGGAAGTGCCCTAGGCTCTGTTGCTTTGTTTTTTGGATGTTTCAGGAAACACCATACACTTCTCCAGAGTGGCTGCTGGCAATTTACATCCCGCCCATCAGCATAACAAGGCTCCCAGTTCTCCATGGCCTGTCCTGCCTTTCTGGATTTTACACTTTTTTCAGATGGCCCTTTTGACCGGGGGGCAGTGAGACTTCATTGTAGTGCAGATTTCCTTTGCAAGCTTGCTTGGTTGGCCAAAAAGGGCGTATGCGTTTTTTCCTGAATATATTCAGGGAAAAACGCATACGCCCTTTTTGGCCAAGTGCATCATTGTGGACGTTCTGCCTCTTTTCCTATGCTTTACATGCAATTCCAGTCTACCTCCTGAAATCGGTTTCCTGCAATTCTGCCCCCCTTTCAACTCCTCTTGGCAGCCTTACTTCAATATATTTTTGGAAGATAGCTGTCATTTATAACTCTGCAGGTTTGTGAATTACAGTGCCCCTGAGCTCCTTTCTTCAATTCGCTTTCTTGTGAGCTGGCCGCAACACCGCAGGATTGCTTCAGGCCCTAGTTTAGTTCCGGCACGGCATGCTGAGCCTTTGGTTAATTCCTCTTCCTGGTGGGAAATGAGAGTTAAATTGGCCCGTCCGGACCCCTCCACCTAGTCTCTCATTGGTTCTCCCTATTCCTGTTCATTTTCCACAGAAATTGCAAACTGGGCCAAACAGGAGGTTAAAGGCACTGACTCTCCAAGTGGGGAGAGTGTTAGTAAAGCGTCTGGAATGTTGCACCCGAGTACCAGGGGACGAAAACTGAGACACATTTGAACACGTTTCCCGATCACACGGTGGATCATACTCTGGGTTCCATATGCATGTTTTAGCTGAAGGAAGAATCCATTAAACCTGGAGAGTTGAGACCCATGGAATGGGTACCATGCAATATGATTTCAAAGGGTCTGCATTTGCTCACCGAACCTCAGCAATCCTATCACTGCTGCGTTTATGCCGCTGTACACACGCTTGATTCTCTTTCGGAGACATATAAATCCATAGGTTTTAAGATTCTTACTAGTCAGATATATTCTTAGGCGTTTAATATGGAGTGTTGAGTCCACTTCGTTGAGCAAGGAGTAGCTCTTGTCTATTACATATTTGGCTTATGGAACGGTATCTGTGCTAATTTCAATCTCTGGTTTTATGCAGCACCCCAACTCACCCATCCCCTTAAGCAAGCATAAGTTGGTTTTCTACATTTGACACCCTGTTCTGTTTTGTAATTCAGTTCTTGTGTAGCCAAGTTTACATTCCGTGTATTAGTGATATCTTATGATGTTTCTTTTTCTGTGTGACTAATTTCACTTAGAATCATCGTACCTGAATCCACTCATTATGCTGCTACGGGCCTGATGACATAGATTTCATTGCTGAGTGATATTGCATTGTACGTAAGTACCACAATTTCTTTATCCATTTTTCGCTTTCTGTGATATTGAACTTGTACCGTAAACGAGGTTCTTGTAAACAGAGCCGTCCCAAACTTTGGGGTGGCTGTGTCTTTTTGATTTTAATTTCCCTAAGCTATAGGACCATAAGTGGAAGTGCCCTAGGCTCTGTTGCTTTGTTTTTTGGATGTTTCAGGAAACACCATACACTTCTCCAGAGTGGCTGCTGGCAATTTACATCCCGCCCATCAGCATAACTAGGCTCCCAGTTCTCCATGGCCTGTCCTGCCTTTCTGGATTTTACACTTTTTTCAGATGGCCCTTTTGACCGGGGGGCAGTGAGACTTCATTGTAGTGCAGATTTCCTTTGCAAGCTTGCTTGGTTGGCCAAAAAGGGCGTATGCGTTTTTTCCTGAATATATTCAGGAAAAAACGCATACGCCCTTTTTGGCCAAGTGCATCATTGTGGACGTTCTGCCTCTTTTCCTATGCTTTACATGCAATTCCAGTCTACCTCCTGAAATCGGTTTCTTGCAATTCTGCCCTGCTTTCAACTCCTCTTGGCATCCTAATTCAATATATTTTTGGAAGATAGCTGTCCTTTATAACTCTGCAGGTTTGTGAATTACAGTGCCCCTGAGCTCCTTTCTTCAACTCGCTTTCTTGTGAGCTGGCCGCAACACCCCAGGATTGCTTCAGGCCCTAGTTTGGTTCCG
This sequence comes from Leucopleurus acutus, assembly GCF_964270905.1. Lineage (NCBI taxonomy): Eukaryota > Metazoa > Chordata > Mammalia > Artiodactyla > Delphinidae > Leucopleurus > Leucopleurus acutus. The sequence continues at coordinate 76,287 of NW_028138983.1, forward strand.
GCACGGCATGCTGAGCCTTTGGTTAATTCCTCTTCCTGGTGGGAAATGAGAGTTAAATTGGCCCGTCCGGACACCTCCACCTAATCTCTCATTGGTTCTCCCTATTCCTGTTCATCTTCCGCAGAAATTGCTAACTGGGCCAAACAGGAGGTTAAAGGCACTGACTCTCCAAGTGGGGAGAGTGTTAGTAAAGCGTCTGGAATGTTGCACCCGAGTACCAGGGGACCAAAACTGAGACACATTTGAACACGTTTTCCGACCACATGGTGGATCATACTCTGGGTTCCACATGCATGTTTTAGCTGAAGGAAGAATCCCTTAAACATGGAGAGTTGAGACCCATGGAATGGGTACCATGCAATATGACTTCAAAGGGTCTGCATTTGCTCACCGAACCTCACCAATCCTATCACTGCTGCGTTTATGCCGCTGTACACACGCTTGATTCTCTTTCGGAGACATATAAATCCATAGGTTTTAAGATTCTTACTAGTCAGGTAGATTCTTACTAGTCAGGTATATTCTTAGGCGTTTAATATGGGGTGTTGAGTCCACTTCGTTGAGCAAGGAGTAGCTCTTGTCTATTACATATTTGGCTTATGGAACTGTATCTGTGCTCATTTCAATCTCTGGTTTTATGCAGCACCCCAACTCACCCGTCCCCTTAAGCAAGCATAAGTTGGTTTTCTACATTTGACACCCTGTTCTGTTTTGTAATTCAGTTCTTGTGTAGCCAAGTTTACATTCCGTGTATTAGTGATATCTTATGATGTTTCATTTTCTGTGTGACTAATTTCACTTAGAATCATCGTACCTGAATCCACTCATTATGCTGCTACGGGCCTGATGACATAGATTTCATTGCTGAGTGATATTGCATTGTACGTAAGTACCACAATTTCTTTATCCATTTTTCGCTCTCTGTGATATTGAACTTGTACCATAAACGAGGTTCTTGTAAACAGAGCCGTCCCAAACTTTGGGGTGGCTGTGTCTTTTTGATTTTAATTTCCCTAAGCTATAGGACCATAAGTGGAAGTGCCCTAGGCTCTGTTGCTTTGTTTTTTGGATGTTTCAGGAAACACCATACACTTCTCCAGAGTGGCTGCTGGCAATTTACATCCCGCCCATCAGCATAACTAGGCTCCCAGTTCTCAATGGCCTGTCCTGCCTTTCTGGATTTTACACTTTTTTCAGATGGCCCTTTTGACTGGGGGGCAGTGAGACTTCATTGTAGTGCAGATTTCCTTTGCAAGCTTGCTTGGTTGGCCAAAAAGGGCCTATGCGTTTTTCCCTGAATATATTCAGGAAAAAACGCATACGACCTTTTTGGCCAAGTGTATCATTGTGGACGTTCTGCCTCTTTTCCTATGCTTTACATGCAATTCCAGTCTACCTCCTGAAATCGGATTCCTGCAATTCTGCCCCGCTTTCAACTCCTCTTGGCAGCCTTACTTCAATATATTTTTGGAAGATAGCTGTCATTTATAACTCTGCAGGTTTGTGAATTACAGTGCCCCTGAGCTCCTTTCTTCAATTCGCTTTCTTGTGAGCTGGCCGCAACACCGCAGGATTGCTTCAGTCCCTAGTTTGGTTCCGGCACGGCATGCTGAGCCTTTGGTTAATTCCTCTTCCTGGTGGGAAATGAGAGTTAAATTTGCCCGTCCGGACACCTCCACCTAGTCTCTCATTGGTTCTCCCTATTCCTGTTCATTTTCCACAGAAATTGCAAACTGGGCCAAACAGGAGGTTAAAGGCACTGACTCTCCAAGTGGGGAGAGTGTTAGTAAAGCGTCTGGAATGTTGCACCCGAGTACCAGGGGACGAAAACTGAGACACATTTGAACACGTTTCCCGATCACACGGTGGATCATACTCTGGGTTCCACATGCATGTTTTAGCTGAAGGAAGAATCCATTAAACCTGGAGAGTTGAGACCCATGGAATGGGTACCATGCAATATGACTTCAAAGGGTCTGCATTTGCTCACCGAACCTCAGCAATCCTATCACTGCTGCGTTTATGCCGCTGTACACACGCTTGATTCTCTTTCGGAGACATATAAATCCATAGGTTTTAAGATTCTTACTAGTCAGGTATATTCTTAGGCGTTTAATATGGAGTGTTGAGTCCACTTCGTTGAGCAAGGAGTAGCTCTTGTCTATTACATATTTGGCTTATGGAACGGTATCTGTGCTAATTTCAATCTCTGGTTTTATGCAGCACCCCAACTCACCCGTCCCCTTAAGCAAGCATAAGTTGGTTTTCTACATTTGACACCCTGTTCTGTTTTGTAATTCAGTTCTTGTGTAGCCAAGTTTACATTCCGTGTATTAGTGATATCTTATGATGTTTCTTTTTCTGTGTGACTAATTTCACTTAGAATCATCGTACCTGAATCCACTCATTATGCTGCTACGGGCCTGTTGACATAGATTTCATTGCTGAGTGATATTGCATTGTACGTAAGTACCACAATTTCTTTATCCATTTTTCGCTTTCTGTGATATTGAACTTGTACCGTAAACGAGGTTCTTGTAAACAGAGCCGTCCCAAACTTTGGGGTGGCTGTGTCTTTTTGATTTTAATTTCCCTAAGCTATAGGACAATAAGTGGAAGTGCCCTAGGCTCTGTTGCTTTGTTTTTTGGATGTTTCAGGAAACACCATACACTTCTCCAGAGTGGCTGCTGGCAATTTACATCCCGCCCATCAGCATAACTAGGCTCCCAGTTCTCCATGGCCTGTCCTGCCTTTCTGGATTTTACACTTTTTTCAGATGGCCCTTTTGACCGGGGGGCAGTGAGACTTCATTGTAGTGCAGATTTCCTTTGCAAGCTTGCTTGGTTGGCCAAAAAGGGCGTATGCGTTTTTTCCTGAATATATTCAGGAAAAAACGCATACGCCCTTTTTGGCCAAGTGCATCATTGTGGACGTTCTGCCTCTTTTCCTATGCTTTACATGCAATTCCAGTCTACCTCCTGAAATCGGTTTCCTGCAATTCTGCCCCCCTTTCAACTCCTCTTGGCAGCCTTACTTCAATATATTTTTGGAAGATAGCTGTCATTTGTAACTCTGCAGGTTTGTGAATTACAGTGCCCCTGAGCTCCTTTCTTCAACTCGCTTTCTTGTGAGCTGGCCGCAACACCGCAGGATTGCTTCTGGTCCTAGTGTGGTTCCGGCATGGCACACTGAGCCTTTGGTTAATTCCTCTTCCTGGTTGGAAATGAGAGTTAAATTTGCCCGTCTGGACACCTCCACCTAATCTCTCATTGGTTCTCCCTATTCCTGTTCATTTTCCACAGAAATTGCAAACTGGGCCAAACAGGAGGTTAAAGGCACTGACTCTCCAAGTGGGGAGAGTGTTAGTAAAGCGTCTGGAATGTTGCACCCAAGTACCAGGAAACGAAAATTGAGACACATTTGAACACGTTTTCCGATCACACGGTGGATCATACTCTGGGTTCCACATGCATGTTTTAGCTGAAGGAAGAATCCCTTAAACAGGGAGAGTTGAGACCCATGGAATGGGTACCATGCAATATGACTTCAAAGGGTCTGCATTTGCTCACCGAACCTCACCAATCCTATCACTGCTGCGTTTATGCCGCTGTACACACACTTGATTCTCTTTCGGAGACATATAAATCCATAGGTTTTAAGATTCTTACTAGTCAGGTAGATTCTTACTAGTCAGGTATATTCTTAGGCGTTTAATATGGGGTGTTGAGTCCACTTCGTTGAGCAAGGAGTAGCTCTTGTCTATTACATATTTGGCTTATGGAATGGTATCTGTGCTCATTTCAATCTCTGGTTTTATGCAGCACCCCAACTCTCCCGTCCGCTTAAGCAAGCATAAGTTGGTTTTCTATATTTGACACCCTGTTCTGTTTTGTAATTCAGTTCTTGTGTAGCCAAGTTTACATTCCGTGTATTAGTGATATCTTATGATGTTTCTTTTTCTGTGTGACTAATTTCACTTAGAATCATCGTACCTGAATCCACTCATTATGCTGCTACGGGCCTGATGACATAGATTTCATTGCTGAGTGATATTGCATTGTACGTAAGTACCACAATTTCTTTATCCATTTTTCACTTTCTGTGATATTGAACTTGTACCGTAAACGAGGTTCTTGTAAACAGAGCCGTCCCAAACTTTGGGGTGGCTGTGTCTTTTTGATTTTAATTTCCCTAAGCTATAGGACCATAAGTGGAAGTGCCCTAGGCTCTGTTGCTTTGTTTTTTGGATGTTTCAGGAAACACCATACACTTCTCCAGAGTGGCTGCTGGCAATTTACATCCCGCCCATCAGCATAACTAGGCTCCCAGTTCTCCATGGCCTGTCCTGCCTTTCTGGATTTTACACTTTTTTCAGATGGCCCTTTTGACCGGGGGGCAGTGAGACTTCATTGTAGTGCAGATTTCCTTTGCAAGCTTGCTTGTTTGGCCAAAAAGGGCGTATGCGTTTTTTCCTGAATATATTCAGGAAAAAACGCATACGCCCTTTTTGGCCAAGTGCATCATTGTGGACGTTCTGCCTCTTTTCCTATGCTTTACATGCAATTCCAGTCTACCTCCTGAAATCGGTTTCCTGCAATTCTGCCCTGCTTTCAACTCCTCTTGGCATCCTAATTCAATATATTTTTGGAAGATAGCTGTCATTTATAACTCTGCAGGTTTGTGAATTACAGTGCCCCTGAGCTCCTTTCTTCAACTCGCTTTCTTGTGAGCTGGCCGCAACACCGCAGGATTGCTTCAGGCCCTAGTTTGGTTCCGGCACGGCATGCTGAGCCTTTGGTTAATTCCTCTTCCTGGTGGGAAATGAGAGTTAAATTGGCCCGTCCGGACACCTCCACCTAATCTCTCATTGGTTCTCCCTATTCCTGTTCATCTTCCGCAGAAATTGCTAACTGGGCCAAACAGGAGGTTAAAGGCACTGACTCTCCAAGTGGGGAGAGTGTTAGTAAAGCGTCTGGAATGTTGCACCCGAGTACCAGGGGACCAAAACTGAGACACATTTGAACACGTTTTCCGACCACATGGTGGATCATACTCTGGGTTCCACATGCATGTTTTAGCTGAAGGAAGAATCCCTTAAACATGGAGAGTTGAGACCCATGGAATGGGTACCATGCAATATGTCTTCAAAGGGTCTGCATTTGCTCACCGAACCTCACCAATCCTATCACTGCTGCGTTTATGCCGCTGTACACACACTTGATTCTCTTTCGGAGACATATAATTCCATAGGTTTTAAGATTCTTACTAGTCAGGTAGATTCTTACTAGTCAGGTATATTCTTAGGCGTTTAATATGGGGTGTTGAGTCCACTTCGTTGAGCAAGGAGTAGCTGTTGTCTATTACATATTTGGCTTATGGAACTGTATCTGTGCTCATTTCAATCTCTGGTTTTATGCAGCACCCCAACTCACCCGTCCCCTTAAGCAAGCATAAGTTGGTTTTCTACATTTGACACCCTGTTCTGTTTTGTAATTCAGTTCCTGTGTAGCCAAGTTTACATTCCATGTATTAGTGATATCTTATGATGTTTCATTTTCTGTGTGACTAATTTCACTTAGAATCATCATACCTGAATCCACTCATTATGCTGCTACGGGCCTGATGACATAGATTTCATTGCTGAGTGATATTGCATTGTACGTAAGTACCACAATTTCTTTATCCATTTTTCGCTCTCTGTGATATTGAACTTGTACCATAAACGAGGTTCTTGTAAACAGAGCCGTCCCAAACTTTGGGGTGGCTGTGTCTTTTTGATTTTAATTTCCCTAAGCTATAGGACCATAAGTGGAAGTGCCCTAGGCTCTGTTGCTTTGTTTTTTGGATGTTTCAGGAAACACCATACACTTCTCCAGAGTGGCTGCTGGCAATTTACATCCCGCCCATCAGCATAACTAGGCTCCCATTTCTCCATGGCCTGTCCTGCCTTTCTGGATTTTACACTTTTTTCAGATGGCCCTTTTGACCGGGGGGCAGTGAGACTTCATTGTAGTGCAGATTTCCTTTGCAAGCTTGCTTGGTTGGCCAAAAAGGGCGTATGCGTTTTTTCCTGAATATATTCAGGAAAAAACGCATACGCCCTTTTTGGCCAAGTGCATCATTGTGGACGTTCTGCCTCTTTTCCTATGCTTTACATGCAATTCCAGTCTACCTCCTGAAATCGGTTTCCTGCAATTCTGCCCTGCTTTCAACTCCTCTTGGCATCCTAATTCAATATATTTTTGGAAGATAGCTGTCATTTATAACTCTGCAGGTTTGTGAATTACAGTGCCCCTGAGCTCCTTTCTTCAACTCGCTTTCTTGTGAGCTGGCCGCAACACCGCAGGATTGCTTCTGGTCCTAGTGTGGTTCCGGCATGGCACGCTGAGCCTTTGGTTAATTCCTCTTCCTGGTGGGAAATGAGAGTTAAATTTGCCCTTCCAGACACCTCCACCTAATCTCTCATTGGTTCTCCCTATTCCTGTTCATTTTCCACAGAAATTGCAAATTGGGCCATACAGGAGGTTAAAGGCACTGACTCTCCAAGTGGGGAGAGTGTTAGTAAAGCGTCTGGAATGTTGCACCCGAGTACCAGGGGACGAAAACTGAGACACATTTGAACACGTTTCCCGATCACACGGTGGATCATACTCTGGGTTCCACATGCATGTTTTAGCTGAAGGAAGAATCCCTTAAACCTGGAGAGTTGAGACCCATGGAATGGGTACCATGCAATATGACTTCAAAGGGTCTGCATTTGCTCACCGAACCTCACCAATCCTATCACTGCTGCGTTTATGCCGCTGTACACACGCTTGATTCTCTTTCGGAGACATATAAATCTATAGGTTTTAAGATTCTTACTAGTCAGGTAGATTCTTACTAGTCAGGTATATTCCTAGGCGTTTAATATAGGGTGTTGAGTCCACTTCGTTGAGCAAGGGGTACCTTTTGTCTATTATATTTTTGGCTTATGGAACGGTATCTGTGCCAATTTTAATCTCTGGTTTCATGCAGCACCCCATATCGGCTTTCCCCTTAAGCAAGCATAAGTTGGTTTTCTACATTTTTGACCCTGTTCTGTTTTGTAATTCAGTTCCTGTGTAGCCAAGTTTACATTCCGTGTAGTAGTGATATCTTATGATGTTTCTTTTTCTGTGTGACTAATTTCACTTAGAATCATCGTATCTGAATCCACTCATTATGCTGCTCCGGGCCTGATGACATAGATTTCATTTCTGAGTGATATTGCATTGTACGTAAGTACCACAACTTCTTTATCCATTTTTTGCTTTTTGCGATATTTAACTTGTACCGTAAACGAGGTTCTTGTAAACAGAGCCATCCCAAACTTTGGGGTGGCTGTGTCTTTTTGATTTTAATTTCCCTAAGCTATAGGACCATAAGTGGAAGTGCCCTAGGCTCTGTTGCTTAGTTTTTTGGATGTTTCAGGAAACACCATACACTTCTCCAGAGTGGCTGTTGGCCATTTACATCTCGCCCATCAGCATAACAAGGCTCCCAGTTCTCCATGGCCTGTCCTGCCTTTCTGGATTTTACACTTTTTTCAGAAGGCCCTTTGACCGGGGGGCAGTGAGACTTCATTGTAGTGCAGATTTCCTTTGCGAGCTTGCTTGGTTGGCCAGAATGGGCATATGCGTTTCTTCCTGAATATATTCAGGAAAGAACGCATACGCCCTTTTTGGCCAAGTGCATCATTGTCGACGTTCTGAGTCTTTTCATATGTTTTCAGTGCAATTCCAGTCTACCTCCTGAAATCGGTTTCCTGCAGTTCTGCCTTGTTCTCAGTTCCTCTTCATAGCCTTACCTCAATATACGTTTGGAAAATAGTTGGCCTTTATAACTCTGCAGGTTTTTCAATTGCAGTGGCCCTTAGCTCCATTTTTCAGCTCTTATTTTTGTGATCTTGCCTCATATCCACAGGATTTCTTCAGGCCCTATTCTTCTTCTGGGGCGCCTTGCTCTGCCTTTGGTTAATTCTTCTTCCTGATGTGAAATTAGAGTGACATGTGCCCATTGAAACCGCTACAGCTATTTTCTCACTGGTTCCCCCTATTCCCATTCATCCTCCGCACTAACTGCAGACTGTGCGATACCGGAACTTAAAGGCATTGACTCTCCATGTGGAGATGTTGTTAGTAAAGTGGCTGGAATGTTGATCCGGAGCCCCAGGAGAGGAAAATGAGGTGCATTTTAGAAACCTTTCCCGATCATATGGTATACCATCTGCTGGATTTCCCATGCATGGTTTAGCTGTAGGAAGATTCCCTTCAACTTGGAGTGTTGGGACCCTTGGAATAAGTAGCATGAAGTATTGCATTAAACTTTCGGCAGTTGCTCACCAAAGCTCTCCAATCCTTTCAGCCCCAAGTGTCCAGCCTTATGTCTTATCCAGCTGTGGGTTTATATGTGGTCATTCCAGGTTGCATCACAGCCCCTGAGCGAATTTTGTAAGAATTTTTCTCTCTTTCATTGTTTCTGCGTTTTGGTTTTAAAATTTATTTCTATAATGGGGTTTAGCTCATTTTCACTGCTGTGTTTGTGCCGCTCTGCGCACACTTGATTCCCTTATGGAGATATATCAATACATGGGTTTTAAGATTCTTATTACTCAGATATATTTCTCTGTGGTGTATAGGGTGTGTTGAGGCCAGTTCATTGAGCAAGGTGTAGATCTTGTCTGATACCTATTTGGTTTATTGAACGGTATCTGTGCTAATTTCAAACTCTGGTTTTATGCATCACCCCACCTCTCCTTTCCCCTTAAGCTGACATAAGTGTGTTTTCTAAATGTGAGACACTGTTCTGTTTTGTCATTCATTTTTTGTGCAGCCATATTTATCCTCCCTCTATAAGTGATATCTTATGATATGTTTCTTTTTCTGTTTGACTTATTTCAAGTAGTATTATCGGACCTCAATCCACTCTTTATCCTTCTACTAGCCTTATTACATTGATTTCATGGTGAAGAGATATTCCATTGTACATAAGTACCACATTTTCTTTATCCATTGTTCTCTTTCCTGGGATATTTAAGGTGTACTGAAGTTGAGGTTCTTGTAAACAGAGTAGCCCTAAACTGTGGTGTGCTTGTGTCTTGTTGATTTTTAGACTTCCCTAGATATACTCCCGTGATTGGAAGTGCCCTATGCTCTGTCGCTCTGTTTTTTAGATGATTTAGGAACCACCATACACTTCTCCAGAGTGGTTCTCGGCAGTTCACACACTGTCCATCAGCGTATAAAGGCTCCCTGTTCTCCATGGCCTGTCCTGCATTTCTGGTTTTTACAATTTTTTCGGATGGCCCTTTTGACCGGTGGGAAATGAGACTTCTTTGTTGTGCACATTTGCATTGCTTGCTTGCTTGGTTGCCCATAAAGTGCGTATGCGTTTTTTCCTGGATATATTCAGGAAATAACACATACTCCCTTTTGGGCCAACTGCATCATTGTCGAAATTCTGCCGCTTTTCATGTGCTTTAAAGGCGAGTCCAATCTATCTCTTGAAATCTGTTTCTTGCAATTCTGTCTTGCATTCAGATCCTCTTCTTTGCCTTACCTCAACATATTTTTGGACGTTAGTTTTCATTTATAACTCTGCAGGTTTGTGAATTGCAGTGACCCTGAGCTCCATTTTTTAAGTTGCTCTTTTGTGAGCTGGCCTCAAAACCGCAGGATTGCTTCAGGCCCTATTTTGGCTCCGGCGAGGCGGGCTGAGCCTTTTTTTAATTCTTATTCTTAATGGGAAATTAGAGTGACATGTGCCCGTCCAAACCCCTACAACTATTCTCTCATTGTTTCCCCCTGTTCCCGTTCATCCTCCTCACAATTTGCAAAATGTGTGAAACAGAAGTTTAAATGTGCTGATTCTCTAAGTGGGGAGATTCTAAGTAACGTGGCTGGAATGATGAACAGGAGCACCAGGAGAGGATAAATGAAGTGCATTTTAGACACATCTCCCGATCACATGGTGTACAGTCCTCTGGGTTTTCCATGCATGTTTTAGCTGTAGGAAGATTCCTTGAACCTGCAGATTTGGGACCCATTGAATGGGTACCAGGTAGTATTACTTTAAAGGGTGTGCATTTCCTCACCCAACCCCACATTTCTCTTAGTGCGAACAGTTTCCAGCCTTATGTCTCATCCTGCTGTGGGTCTAGATGTGTTCAATCCATGTTGCATCACCGTCCCTGAGGAAAAGTTGTAAGAGGTTTTCTCTGTCTCTCTGTCGTTTATTTTTTTCAATTTATTACTATGTTGTTTACAGCTGATTTTCAAAGCTCTGTTTCTTGCTGCTGTACATCTACTTGATTCACGTACAGAGAGACATCAATAATTTCTTTTTCAGATTCTTACCAGTCATAGATATTCTTTTCCGGTGACTTGAGTGTGCTGAGTGCAGTTCTTTTAGTTACCGTGTAGGCCTTGTTGATTATCAGTTTGGTATTTGGAATGGTATCTTTGCTAATTTCAACCTCCTGGATGATGCCTCACCCCTCCCCACCTTTCCCGTTTAGCAGCCTTACACGTGTTTTCTACATATTTATGTCACTTAGAATGATCATACGTAACTCCTCCGGAGTTGTTACAACTGGCCATATTTCATTGATTTCCAGGCTGAGTAATATTCCACTCTACATAAGTACCACATCTCTATCCATTTTTTCCCTCCAGAGACATTTAAGTTATATCCTAGTCGAGGATCTTTTAAACAGAGAGGCAGTAAACATTGGGGTGCCTGTGTCCTCTCGATTTTTGTTTTTCCCAAGATATACGCCCATGAGTGCAAGTGCCCTATGCTCTGTAGCTCATTTTTTAGATGCTTTAGTAAACACAATACAGTTCTCCAGAATGGCCGTTGGCAATATACATTTCCACTATAAGCCTCACAGGGCTCCCTCCTCTCCTTGCCCTGTCCTGCATTTCTGGCGTTTACACTTTATGAGGATGGCTCTTCTGACTGATGCGAAGTGATATCTTTTGTAGTATTGATTTCCAGTGCCCACCTGTTTGGTTGGCTAAAAAAGTGTATGCCCTTTTCTTGAATATATACAGAAAAAAACGCATACAGCCTTTTTGGCCAACTGCAATGTCGGCAATGTTCAGCCCCTTTTCTTGTGCTTAATGGCGAGTCCTTTCTACCTCCTCAAATCCCTTTCCTGCCATTCTCCCTTGCTTGCCAATCCTTTTCTCTGACTTTCCTCAAGACATTTTTCAGTGATAGATATTTTCAACTCTGCAGTTTCGTGAATTTTACTGCCCCTGAGTTCCATTGTTCAACTTGTGTTTATGGGAACTGGCCACAAAGCAGTGGGATTTCCTCAAGCCCTATACTGTTTCCATGGGCAACCCTAGCCTTTGGTCAATTCATCTTCCTGATTGGAAATTAGAGTGACATGTGCCTGTCTGAACACCTAGGACTTGTCTCTCATTGTTCCTCATCCTTCCGCTTCATCCTCTGGACAAATTCCAAACTGTACGCAACAGGATGTTGACAGTGTTGACATCTCCAAGTGGGGAGACTGTTAGTAAAGACGCTGGAGGGGTGAACCCGAGCACCAGGAGATGAGGAGATGAGATGCCTTTTCCAAACTCTTCCCGATCAGACGGTATACCATCCTCTGGATGTGACAGACATGTTTTAGCAGTAGGAAGAGTCCCATTCATGTAAGGAGAACACCAGGGCTTTTTCAAAATCAGTGTCTCCCCGAAACCCAAACTGGGGAGTTTTTTAAGCTACGGCTACACATATGTTCATTAAGGGCCTTGGGAAGTAGGCAGAGTCCAAACTTTAGATGACTGAAGTCTTCAGGGTCAGAAGCACTCACCACCGGCTTCCCTTAGGTTACACTTTAACTGTCATTGATAGATGATGTCAATAAAAATATCTATTCTTTTTCCGATTATTTCCCCTTATAGGTTATTGCACAATATTGAGTGTAGTTCCCTGTGCTATACAGTAGTTCCTTGTTGATGATCTATTTTATACATAGCAGTGTGTATGTGTTAATTCCAAACTGTTAATTTATCCCTCCTCCCACCTTTCCCCTTTGGTAATAATAAATTATAAGATTTTATACTTCTCAGAAATGGGGGAGCTGAAAGAGAGGTATCATTTTCAATGGAAAAGCATTTAAAACAAGATTGAAGCTTTAACCAAGATTATTAGATGTACATCCTTGGAAAGAAATCACTTCATTTCTCTAATATTGACCTGACAAATAGGACAAACCTTCTCACTGAACTTGCTTATAATAAAGTGATGGAAATATCAAATGGAAGTGTTAGAAACATCTTATTTTACCCGAGCCTTATAAACTGTTCTATGTTAACTACAGTTTGGCTCACACATCTGTTCATTGAAGTTACAATAGTCTCAATTTCTGTTACTGATCCTCCAGAGTGGACCCCAACAAGGGTCCCCCTGCCCAGTGTCATTGGGGCCAACAGATCGAGACTGAGTTTGGTTCCCAAGCAAAGGAAACTTTATATTTTCATCAGAGAATGGAGAGGTGAGAGCATGCACTACCCCGTGGGCTGTGGGCTGGGCTGCTGTGTAGAGATCCTGTCAGAGTCAGTGGGAGGGAGGGGGCGGAGCTCTCAAGGGCCGGGTTGGCTGCAGCTCAGGCTCTATATCTCGGAGTCTGCACTGGGCCCCAGGAGCTGAGGTGTCGACCCAGCCATTCTGCACCAGGAAATCTGGTCTGAAGTGCCGGGTGTGGAACCTCTGCATGCGGGACCCTAGGAGCACGTGAAATTAGACAAAGCACAAAGGATAAAAAAGGTCAGACTTGACTTTATTGCCCAGATTCTATTTTTATCTCCCAGGGATTTTTAATGGGCTTTGCTGGGGACAAACCCCTCCTCTGCCTTTTGTCCCGTTCCTCACTCTTGGAGTGCTGAGGGTGCAGACCCTTCTTCTGTAACTGCTGAGTGCTGAGTTGGGAGCCCTCATACCAGGGGACGAGGGTCAGAACTTCTCCCCAGCAGCCTCCAGGTGACGTTGATTGGCCCCAGGACCCCTGCCTCCCTGCTCGTCCGCCTGAGCACCAGCATTGGAAGTGTTATAGATTCTAATGACCTTTAAGGGTCCAGGAAAGAGATGTGCAGAGACGCTGTGGGGGCCGGTTTCACCCCGCCCCACATTTGTTCGGCCACCTTAGGCTGACCGTTTCTGCCAGCCTAGATGCTCTGACCAGTAGTCTGCTCTTTCTTCAATTAGGCCCCTGAATTAACATAAAAACAGCACCAGGTGTCAGAGCCCTGCCCGCTCAACTCCCAGACAGTCCAGGGTCAGTGGTGATCAAGGACCATGATGGCCACTGAGTCAACAGCCTTTTGAAGTAAACAGGAGTCCAGCCGGTCTTATTGGCCACCATCATCACGGTGTCTGTAGGCTTTTCTATGGTGACAGTGTGATATACGGTTCCCCCGCCAAGATTATTAGCTCCCCTCCGGGTGCAGGAAGTCCTGCAAGCAGTAGTCTACTCCTTCGGGACACACTATTGTTGTTTTATGAGAGAAACTCCAGGTCAAGTGATGTTCACATGAGTCGTCATGGTGCCCTGTTGCCTCCGGTTATCTCTCTGGATGTTGGAGTTGGAGGGCCTCCTCACTCGAGGTCGGTGTGCCCACGGAGCGAACCCTGCAACTTCAGGGCATGGTTGGTGATTAGGATCACCACGTGGGGTCCTTTTCCCTTAGGAGGGAGGTGGCCTTTTGGGCTGCTGATTTCCAGGTTTTTAGATACCGCCAGTATCTTGGCCAGATGTGGCAGTGGGCCAAGCCCCTTGGTGACTGTAGTTTATCCTACCTGGATGGCATTCTTGCGTTGTTCCATTTCAAGTGGTCCCAGTTTTTGCACTAATTCTCCAATGGCAATTCACCTTTCACCGGGAATGGAAAGGTCAAAGGGTTTAGCTCAATTAGGGAGTTCCAGGGCAAGGGTCTGAATTGACTGCTCTTTCCATTCTTGAAAGGCCACTTCTGGATTCTGTTCAAAAGGATCATCATCTTTTCCTTTCAGTGTTTCATATAGAGGCCCAGCTAGTAGACTGTAGTTAGGGATCCAGAAGCAGCAAACCCTGGCCTCCCCAGGAACCCCTAAGCTGTCTTCTAGTTTTAGAAAGGGGTAAGGCTGCAAATGGTTTCTTCCCTTTCCTGGGATGGGCTTCTCTGACCTTGTGTGAGAATGAAGCCCAGGCAGGTCACCGCAGTCTGTGATATTTGAGCTTTTTCTTGGACAACTTCTATCCTTTATTGGCTTGGTAGTTCAGAGGCCTCCTTAGTAGGGTTGGCGATCAGAATGTCGTCTGCATATTGAAGGAGGGTTTCCTTTTCCAGAGGTAGAACTTTTCGGTCGTTAGCTAAGCTTTCCCCAAAGATGGTGTGGGAATTTTTGAACCCTTGGGGCAAGACGGCCCGGAAGTATTGTTTTAGTTGTATGTTGAGTCCTGCCACTCACAAGCCAAAATTTCTTGTGACTCTGGGACTAATGGAATACAAAAGAAGGCATCATTGAAGACTAATACAGAATACCATGTCCTGGTGGTTGGTAGAATGACCAGCAGGGTGTAGGAATCAGGAGCAACTGGAGGTATATCCTCGGTGGCTTCACTGACTGTCCTGACATCCTTTACCAGGTCCCCAGCAGCCCATGGGGCTCTCGTGGTCAGGCCAATCCCAGGATATGGAGCTCTCCTGGGCAGGTACCCCACCCCCAACCCAGCCCACGGGGCTCTCATGGTCAGGCCCCTCCCAGGATACAGAGCTACCCTTGCAGGTACCGTGGCAGGGCTGGGCACACAGGAACCGTGCACATAGCCCTCATTGAAGAGCACCCCCAGCTCACCTGTCGCTCAGAGCTGACACAGAGCACCTCAGAGCAGGACTTGAACTAACAAACAGCAGCTCCGACAGGTCTGTGACCCTGGGCATCACTCTGTGTGGCCTCCCTCCACCTGGTCTTCCAGAGACTTCCACTGCACCCAGGGCACCAGGCCTCTGTCTCCAACCACCACCCACCCCTCCTCTCCCTGACTCCTGGGTTCCTCTCATTAGGAGAGGGTTTTCTTGAAGTTGTCTCCCACTCATGGGCCAGATAAAATGATTAGAAAACAAGCCAAAGCTGCAGCCCCTTGTCTATCCTGACTCTCAGGAGCCCACACCTGTTCCTTGGACCTGGCCGGTTCAGCAAGTTCCATTTTCTGCAACTGTGAGCCCCTGAGGGGTGATGATTGGCTACCTGGGCAGCCTTACCATGCTGGCCAGCCCTCCCCAGGTGTGCCTGGGTTGAGATCAATATAAATACCACTCCAGGCAGCAAAAGCCCCTGCAGCTGTGCCTGACGCCATTTTCTCTGCCCTGTCAGCAGTCTCGGGGCTGGGCTGGTGGGAGGGAGTGAGAGGCCACGGCTTTGTGGGTGGCCCAGTGTGAGTGGGGCTCTGCTGGACTTTCTGCAGCAGATGCCAGGCTGCCACCTGCTAAAGAAGAGGATGTGTCACCCATACCTGCTGCTGGAATTTCTCCCTGGGCAGAGGTGAGGAAGGAAAAAAGCAGTGGGGGCAGGGACAGGACGGGTATCTCAGGCAGGGAAATGGAAATCTTCCAGAAGAGCACCCAGGGCCAGGACCATCCTGGCTGGCCTGCAGGCACCAAGTCAGCTGGCATGCTGTCACTCGTGTGGCTCCATGGCCCTTCCTCTAGGCTTTCAAGTCCTTGTATATATTCAGGTGTTTTACCTGGGAAGGGTGGGAACAGTTCAGCAGCAAGTGGCCTGGGGCTCAGCTCACGTTTACTCACAGATGCCTCGGCACGGTGCCCCAGCTTTGCAATGAGGACGCTTGTTGTGTGGGGGCTGCTGGCTGAATGGGAGACGATTCCCCACCACTGACCAACTTCAGAATTGTTTACAACTGGAGCAAGTGCCCTGATACGGTTTTCCTCTGAGTAACTGGTGGGTTCTGTTTTTTTTTTTTTCTCTTTTTCGTTTTTGGTTCAAGGTAGATTTTATTCCTCTTTTTTGTATTTACAGATATAAGCATGGAAATAATTTATTCATATAAATACATGTATGTGAAGGGAATAATTGTTTTTTCTGTTTTATTTTTTAAATTTTATTTCTTTTTAATTTTGAATTTTATTTTATATTTTTATACAGCAGGTTCTCATTGGTTATCTATTTTATACATATAAATGTTTACATGCCAATCCCAATCTCTCAACTCCTCCCACCACCACCCCTCCAAGAGCTTTCCCCCCTTGTTGTCCATACGATTGTTGTCTACATCTGTTGCTCTATTTATGCCTTGCAAAACGGTTAATCTGTACAGTTTTTCTAGGTTCCACATATATGCATGAATATACAAGATTTGTTTTTCTCTTTCTGACTTACTTCACTCTGTAGGACAGTCTCTAGATCCATCGACGTCTCTACAAATGACCCAATTTCATTCCTTTCATGGCTTAGTAATATTCCATTTTATATATGTACCACAGCTTTATGCATTCGTCTGTCTGTGGGCATTTAGGTTGCTTCCATTACCTCGATATTGTAAATAGTGATGCAATGAACATTGCGGTGAATGTCTCTTTTTGATTTATGGTTTTGTCTGAGTATATGTCCAGTCCTGGGATTGCTGTATCATATGGTAATTCTATTATTAGTTTCTTAAGAAACTCCATATTGTTCTCCATAGTGACTGTATCAATTTATATTCCCAACAATAGTGGAAGAGTGTTCCTTTTCTCCACACCCTTTCCAGCATTTGTTGTTTGTAGATTTTCAGATGATGCCCATTCTAACAGGTGTGAGGTGATACCTCATTGTTGAGTCCATTTCGTTGAGCAACGGGTAGGTCTTGTCTATTACATATTTGGCTTATGGAACGGTATCTGTGCTAATTTCAAACTCTGGTTTTATGCAGCACCCCAACTCACCTTTCCCCTTAAGCAAGCATAAGTTGGTTTTCTAAACTTGAGACCCTGTTCTGTTTTGTAATTCAGTTCATGTGTAGCCAAGTTTACATTCCGTGCATTAGTGATACCTTATGATGTTTCTTTTTCTGTGTGACTTATTTCACTTAGAATCATCATGCCTCAATCCACTCATTATGCTGGTACAGGCCTGGTGACACAGATTTCATTGCTGAGTGGTATTCTGTTGTACATAAGTACCGCAACTTCTTTATCAATTATTTGTTCTCTGGGATATTTAACTTGTACTGTAGAAGAGGCTCCTGTAAACAGAGCCGTTGTAAATTTTGGGGTGGCTGTGTCTTTTTGATTTTAATTTCCCTAAGCTATAGGACCATAAGTGGAAATGCCCTAGATTCTGTTGCTTTGTTTTTCAGATGTATCAGGAAACACCATACACTTCTCCAGAGTGGCTGTTGGCAATGTACATCCCGCCCATAAGCATAACAAGGCTCCTTTTTCCCCATGGCCTGTCTTGCCTTTCTGGATTTTACACTTTTCTCAGTGGCCCTTTAGACCGGGGGGAAGTGACACTTCATAGTAGTTCGGATTTCCATTGCAAGCTTGCTTGGTTTGCCAAAAAGGGCGTATGTGTTTTTTCCTGAATATATTCAGGAACAAACTCATACGCCCTTTGTTGCCATGTGCATCATTGTCGATGTTCTGCCTCTTTTCCTATGCTTTAAATGCAAATCCAGTCTACCTCCTGAAATCGGTTTCCTGCAATTCTGCCCCGCTTTCAAGTCCTCTTCGCAGCCTTACTTCAATATATTTTTGGACGTTATCTGTCATTTATAACTCTGCAGGTTTGTGAATTACAGGGCCCCTGAGCTCCTTTCTTCATCTCGCTTTCTTGTGAGCTGGCCGCAAACCCGCAAGACTGCTTCAGGCCCTAATCTGCTTCTGGCAGGGCACGCTGAGCCTTTGGTTAATTCCTCTTCCTGGTGGGAAATGAGTGTTAAATATGCCCGTCCAGACACCTACCTCACTCTCAACCCCTTGGTGATGTGGGTCCTCTGGTTTGTGGCCACTTTTGCTGGGTTCCTCACCTTTCAATGATGTGGCCCCACTAGTGTGAGGACACTCCTGCTTGGTTCTCATCCACGTGGTTATGTGGACCCCCTGGTGAGAGTCTGTTCCTGGCTTTGTTCCTCACCCACCTGTGAGGGAGACCCTCTGCTGATAGGTCACTCCTGCATGGCTGGCACACATTGCCTTGGTGAAGTCAGCCGTGTGGTGGCAGTTGGAGCGTGCTGGGAATCTCTTCCCCCGGTGATGAGGGCCCTCTTGCGTCAGGCCCTAACTGCTGGGCTCACCAACTTTTCTTAGGGAGCCCAGTGATGCTTTGGCACTCCTCTTAGGATCCCATCTCCATGGGGATGTGGGCCTTCTGCTCTGAGGTCCCAACGGCTGGGTTGTTCACATTTTCATGATGTGGGCTCTCTGGTGTTAGTTCACAGAAGCCTGGATCCCATAGCCTCTGTGCTCTTGGCTGCCTGCTGGGAGGTTCCAACTGCTGGATTCCTCACTTTTTTAATTTTTTGGGCCCTCTGTTGTGAGGATCCTCCTGCCTGCCTCACTCCCAGCCCCTTCGTGATGTGTGTCGTCTGGTTTGAGGCCACATGTGCTGGGTTCCTCACCTTTCGATGATGTGGGACCAATGGTCTTAGGAGACTCCTGCCTGGTTCACATCCCCTTGGTGATGTGGGCCCTCTGTTGAGAGTCTGATCCCGGCTGGGTTCCTCACCCATCTGTGAGGTAGGCCGTCTGATGTGAGGTCACTCTTGCCTGGCTTGCTCACCTCGCCTTGTGGACATGAGCCCTCTGGTGGCACTTGGAGCCTGCTGGGAGCCTCCTCTCCTCGGTGATGAGGGCCCTCTGGCATCAGGCCCTAACTGCTGGGCTCCCTACATTTTGTGATGTGCGCCCAGTGGTGCGAGGACACTCCAGCCAGGTTCACATCCCCATTGGGGTGTGGGCCTTCTGCTCTGAGGTCCCAAAGCCTGGGTTGCTCACAGTTTCATGATGTGGGCTCTCTGCTGTTAGTTCACTCCTGCCTGCATCCCATAGCTTCTGTGCTCTGGGCCGCCTGCTGGGAGGTTCCAACTGCTGGATTCCTCACCTTTCTTATTCTTTGGGCCCTCTGTTTTTAGGCTACTCCTGCCTGCCTCACTCCCATTCCCTTTGTGATATGTGTCCTCTGATTTGAGACCACATGTGCTGGGTTCCGCACCTTTCGATGATGTGACCCCACTGGAGGGAAGACAGTCCTGACTGGTTCCCATCCCCTTGCTGATGTGGGCCCTCAGGTGAGAGTCTGATCCTGGCTGGGTTCCTCACCCTTCTGTGAGGTGGGCCCTCTGCTGTGAGGTCAATCATGCCTGTCTGGCACACGTCACCTTGGCGACGTGGGCCCTCTGGTGGCAGTTGGAGTGTGCTGGGATCCTCCTCCCCTCGGTGATGAGGGCCCTCTTGCCTTAGGCCATAACTGCTGGGCTCCCCACATTTTCTGATGTGCGCCAAGTGAGTGAGGAGACTCTTGCCAGGTTCCCATCCCCATGGCGATATGGGCCTTCTGCTCTGAGGTCAAAACGGCTGGCTTGCTCACAGTACCATGATGTGGGCCCTCTGCTGTGAGTTCACTCCGGCAAGGATCCCTTATCATCGGTGCTCTGAGCCGCCTGCTGGGAGGTTCCAACTGCTGGATTCCTCAACTTTTTTATTCTATGTGCCCTCTGTTGTGAGGCTCCTCCTGCCTGCCTCACTGCCAGCCCCTTGGTGATGACTGTCCTATGGCTTGAGGCCACATGTGCTGCGTTCCTCACCTTTCGATGATGTGACCCCACTCGTGTGAGGACACTCCTGCCTGGTTCCCATCCCCTTGGTGAGGTGGGCCCTCTGGCGAGAGTCTAATCCTGGCTGGGTTCCTCAACGTTCTGTGAGGTAGGCCCTCTGCTGTGAGGTCACTCCTGCCTGGCTGGCACACGTCACCTTGGAGACGTGAGCCCTCTGGTGGCAGTTGGAGCGTGCAGGGCGCCTCCTCCTCTCAGTGATGACGGCCCTCTGGCGTCAGGCCCTAAATGGTGGGCTCCCCACATTTTCTGATGTGCGCCCAGTGGTGCGAGGACACTCCAGCCAGGTTCCCATTCCCATGGGGATGTGGTCCTTCTGCGCTGAGGTCTCAACTCCTGGGTTGCTCACAGTTTTGTGATGTGGGCCCTCTGCTGTGAGTTCACTGTGGCCTGGATCCCATAGCCTCGGTGTTCTGGGCCGCCTGCTGGAAGGTCTAAATGCTGGAATCCTCACGTTTTTTATATTATGTGCCCTGTGTTGTGAGGCTACTCCTGCCTGCCTCACTCCAAGGCCCTTGGTGATGTGGGTCCTCTGGTTTGAGGACACATATGCTGGGTTCCTCACCTTAAGATGATGAGGCCCCACTGGTGTGAGGATAATCCTGACTGGGTCCCATCCCCTTTGTGATGTGGGCCCTCTGGTGAGAGTCTGATCCTGGCTGGGTTCCTCACCCATCTGTGAGGTGGGCCCTCTACTATCAGGTAACTCTTGCCTGGGTTGCTCACCTCGCCTTGTTGACATGAGCCCTCTGGTGGCAATTGGACCCTGCTGGGAGCCTCCTCAGCTCTGTGATGAGGGCCCTCTGACGTCAGGCCCTAACTGCTGGGCTCCCCAACTTTTCTTAGTGAGCCCAGTGTTGCTCAAGCACTCCTCTTAGGTTCCCATCCCCATGGGGATGTGGGCCTTCTGCTCTGAGGTTCCAACGGCTGGGTTGATCACAATTTCATGATGTGGGCTCTCTGGTGTTAGTTCACTGTGGCCTGGATCCCATAGCCTCTGTGGTCTTGGCTGCCTGCTGGGAGGTTCCAACTGCTCGATTCCTCAACTTTTGTATTCTATGGGTCCTGTGTTGTGATGCTCCTCCTGCCTGCCTCACTCGCAACCCCTTCGTGATGTGGGTCTTCTGGTTTGAGGCCACATGTGCTGGGTTAGGCAACTTTCAATGATGTGGCCCCACTGGTGTGAGGACACTCCTGCCTGGTTCCCATCCCCTTGGTGATGTGGGCCTTCTGGTGACAGTCTTATCCTGGCTGAGTTCCTCACTCTTCTGTGAGGTAGGCCCTCTGCTGTGAGGTCAATCCTGCCTGACTTGCACACATCACCTTGGCGACGTGGGCCCTCTGTTGGCACATGGAACCTGCTGGGAGCCTCCTGCCCTCGGTGATGATGGCCCTCTAGCATCAGGCTCTAACTGCTGGGCTCCCCACGTTTTCTGATGTGAGCCCAGTGATGCCAGGACACTCCTGTCAGGTTCCCATCCCCATGGGGATGTGGGCTTTCTGCTCTGAGGTCCCAATGCCTGGGTTGCTCACAGTTTCATGATGTGGGCTCTCTGGTGTTAGTTAACTCCTGCCTGCATCCCATAGCTTCTGTGCTCTCGGCCGCCTGCTGGGAGGTTCCAAATGCTGGATTCCTCACTTTTTTTATTCTTTGGGCCCTCTGTTTTTAGGCTACTCCTACCTGCCTCACTCCCATCCCCTTTGTGATGTATGTCCTCTGATATGAGGCCACATGTGCTGGGTTCCTCACCTTTCGATGATGTGGTCCCACTGGTGGGAGGACAGTCCTGACTGGTTCCCATCCCCTTGGTGTTGTGGGCCCTCTGGTGAGAGTCTCATCCTGCCTCGGTTCCTCACCCTTCTGTGAGATAGGCCCTCTGCTGTGAGGTCACTACTGCCTGGCTGGTGCATGCCACCTTGTAGACGTGGGCCCTCTGTTGGCAGTTGGAACCTGCTGGGAGTCTCCTCCCCTCAGTTATGAGGGCCCCCTGGCATCAGGCCCTAACTGCTGGGCTCCTAACATTTTCTGATATGTGCTAAGTGGTGCAAAGCCACTCCTGCCAGGTTCCCATCCCAATGGGGATGTGGGCCTTCTGTTCTGAGGTCCCAACAGCTGGGCTGCTCACAGGTTCATGATGTGGGCCCTCTGCTGTGAGTTCACTGCGGCCTGGATCCCATAGCCTCGGTGCTCTGGGCCACTTGCTGGGAGGTTCCAACTGCTGGATTCCTCAACTTTTATATTCTATGGACCCTGTGTTGTGAGGCCAGTCCTGCCAGCCTCATTCCGAACCCCTTGGTGATGTGGTTCCTCTGGTTTGAGGACACATGTGCTGGGATCCTCACCTTTCGATGATGTTGTCCCACTGGTGTGGGGACACTCCTGCCTGGTTCCCATCCCCTTGGTGATGTGGGCCCTCTGGTGAGAGTCTGATCCTGGCTGTGTTCCTCACCCTTCTGTGAGGTGGGCCCTCTGCTGTGAGGTCACTCCTGCCAGGCTGGCACACATCGCCTTGGCGACGTTGGCCCTCTGGTGGCAGCTGGAGCCTGCTGGGAGCCTCCTCCTCTCGGTGATGAGTGCCCTCTAGCGTCAGGCCCTAACTTCTGAGCACCCCACGTTTTCTGATGTGAGCCCAGTGATGCCAGGACACTCCTGTCATGTTCCCATCACCATGGGGATGTGGGCCTTCTGCTCTGAGGTCCCAATGTCTGGGTTGCTCACAGTTTCATGATGTGGGCTGTCTGGTGTTAGTTCACTCTGGCCTGGTTCCTCTAGCCTCTGTGCTCTGGGCCGCCTGCTGGGAGGTTCCAACTGCTGGATTCCTCACCTTTCTTATTTTTGGGCCCTCTGTTATGAGGCTCCTCCTGCCTGCCTCACTCCCAGCCCCTTGGTGATGGGTGTCCTATGGTTTGAAGCCACATGTTCTGGGTTCCTCACCTTTAGATGATGTGGCCCTACTCATGTGAGGACACTCCTGCCTGGTTCCAATCCATTTGGTGATGTGGGCCCTCTGGTGCGAGTCTGATCCTGACTGGGTTCGTCACACTTCTCTGAGGTGGACCCTCTGCTGTGAGGTCATTCGTGCCTGGTTGGCACACATCGCCTTGGTGACGTCAGCCCTCTGGTGGCAGTTGGAGCCTGCTGGGAGCCTCCTTCCCTTGGTGATGAGGGTCCTCTGGCGCCAGGCCCTAACTGCTGGTCGCCCAAAATTTTCTGATACGTTCTCAGTGGTGCGAGGACACTCCTACCAGAATTCCATCCCCATGGGGATGTGGGCCTCCTGCTCTGAGGTCCCAATGGCTGGGTTGCTCAGTTTCATGACATGGGCCCTCTTCTGTGAGTTCACTGTGGCCTGGATCCCATAGCCTCGGTGCTCTGGGCCGCCTGCTGGGAGGTTCCAACTGCTGGATTCCTCACTTTTTTATTCTATGTGCCCAGTGTTGTGAGGCTACTCCTGCCTGCCTCACTCCGAGGTCCTTGGTGATGTGGGTCCTCTGGTTTGAGGACACATGTGCTGAGTACCTCAGCTTTCGATGATGTGGCCCCACTGATGTGAAGACACTCCTGTCTGGTTCCCATCCCCTTGGTGATGTGGGCCCTCTGGTGAGAGTCTGATGTTGGCTGGGTTTCTCACCCTTCTGTGAGGTGGGACCTCTGCTGTGAGGTAACTCCTGCCTGGCATGCTAACGTTGCCTTGGCAATGTGAGCCCTCAGGTGGCAGTTGGAGCCTGCTGGGAATCTCCTCCCCTCAGTTATGAGAGCTCTGGATAAAACACATATGCCCTTTTTTGCCAAGTGCATTATTTTCCAAGTTCTGTCTCTTTTCCTATGCTTTAAGAGCTACTCCCGTGTACGTTTTGAAATCAATTTCCAGCAATTCTGCCCTGCATTCAAGTCCTCTTCGCAGCCTTACTTCAGCATAATTTTGGATGATAGCTGTCATTTATAACTCCGAAGGTTTCTGAATTACAGTGCCCCTGAGCTCCTTTCTTCAACTCGCTTTCTTGTGAGCTGGCCGCAACACCGCAGGATCTCCTCAGGCCCTAATTTAGTTCCAGCATGGCACGCGGAGCCTTTGGTTAATTCCTCTTCCTGGTGGGAAATGAGAGTTAAATTTGCCCGTCCGGACACCTCCACCTAGTCTCTCATTGGTTCTCCCTATTCCTGTTCATTTTCCACAGAAATTGCAAACTGGGCCAAACAGGAGGTTAAAGGCACTGACTCTCCAAGTGGGGAGAGTGTTAGTAAAGCGTCTGGAATGTTGCACCCGAGTACCAGGGGACAAAAACTGAGACACATTTGAACACGTTTTCCGATCACACGGTGGATCATACTCTGGGTTCCACATGCATGTTTTAGCTGAAGGAAGAATCCCTTAAACAGGGAGAGTTGAGACCCATGGAATGGGTACCATGCAATATGACTTCAAAGGGTCTGCATTTGCTCACCGAACCTCACCAATCCTATCACTGCTGCGTTTATGTCGCTGTACACACGCTTGATTCTCTTTCGGAGACATATAAATCCATAGGTTTTAAGATTCTTACTAGTCAGGTAGATTCTTACTAGTCAGGTATATTCTTAGGCGTTTAATATGGGGTGTTGAGTCCACTTCGTTGAGCAAGGAGTAGCTCTTGTCTATTACATATTTGGCTTATGGAACGGTATCTGTGCTCATTTCAATCTCTGGTTTTATGCAGCACCCCAACTCACCCGTCCCCTTAAGCAAGCATAAGTTGGTTTTCTACATTTGACACCCTGTTCTGTTTTGTAATTCAGTTCTTGTGTAGCCAAGTTTACATTCCATGTATTAGTGATATCTTATGATGTTTCTTTTTCTGTGTGACTAATTTCACTTAGAATCATCGTACCTGAATCCACTCATTATGCTGCTACGGGCCTGATGACATAGATTTCATTGCTGAGTGATATTGCATTGTACATAAGTACCACAACTTCTTTATCCATTTTTCGCTTTCTGTGATATTGAACTTGTTCGGTAAACGAGGTTCTTGTAAACAGAGCCGTCCCAAACTTTGGGGTGGCTGTGTCTTTTTGATTTTAATTTCCCTAAGCTATAGGACCATAAGTGGAAGTGCCCTAGGCTCTGTTGCTTTGTTTTTTGGATGTTTCAGGAAACACCATACACTTCTCCAGAGTGGCTGCTGGCAATTTACATCCCGCCCATCAGCATAACAAGGCTCCCAGTTCTCCATGGCCTGTCCTGCCTTTCTGGATTTTACACTTTTTTCAGATGGCCCTTTTGACTGGGGGCAGTGAGACTTCATTGTAGAGCAGATTTCCTTTGCAAGCTTGCTTGGTTGGCCAAAAAGGGCGTATGCGTTTTTTCCTGAATATTTTCAGGAAAAAACGCATACGCCCTTTTTGGCCAAGTGCATCATTGTGGACGTTCTGCCTCTTTTCCTATGCTTTACATGCAATTCCAGTCTACCTCCTGAAATCGGTTTCCTGCAATTCCGCCCCGCTTTCAACTCCTCTTGGCAGCCTTACTTCAATATATTTTTGGAAGATAGCTGTCATTTATAACTCTGCAGGTTTGTGAATTACAGTGCCCCTGAGCTCCTTTCTTCAACTCGCTTTCTTGTGAGCTGGCCGCAACACCGCAGGATTGCTTCAGGCCCTAGTTTGGTTCCGGCACGGCATGCTGAGCCTTTGGTTAATTCCTCTTCCTGGTTGGAAATGAGAGTTAAATTTGCCCGTCCGGACACCTCCACCTAGTCTCTCATTGGTTCTCCCAATTCCTGTTCATTTTCCACAGAAATTGCAAACTGGGCCAAACAGGAGGTTAAAGGCACTGACTCTCCAAGTGGGGAGAGTGTTAGTAAAGCGTCTGGAATGTTGCAACCGAGTACCAGGGGACGAAAACTGAGACACATTTGAACACGTTTCCCGATCACACGGTGGATCATACTCTGGGTTCCACATGCATGTTTTAGCTGAAGGAAGAATCCATTAAACCTGGAGAGTTGAGACCCATGGAATGGGTACCATGCAATATGACTTCAAAGGGTCTGCATTTGCTCACCGAACCTCAGCAATCCTATCACTGCTGCGTTTATGCCGCTGTACACATGCTTGATTCTCTTTCGGAGACATATAAATCCATAGGTTTTAAGATTCTTACTAGTCAGGTATATTCTTAGGCGTTTAATATGGAGTGTTGAGTCCACTTCGTTGAGCAAGGAGTAGCTCTTGTCTATTACATATTTGGCTTATGGAACGGTATCTGTGCTAATTTCAATCTCTGGTTTTATGCAGCACCCCAACTCACCCGTCCCCTTAAGCAAGCATAAGTTGGTTTTCTACATTTGACACCCTGTTCTGTTTTGTAATTCAGTTCTTGTGTAGCCAAGTTTACATTCCATGTATTAATGATATCTTATGATGTTTCATTTTCTGTGTGACTAATTTCACTTAGAATCATCGTACCTGAATCCACTCATTATGCTGCTACGGGCCTGATGACATAGATTTCATTGCTGAGTAATATTGCATTGTACGTAAGTACCACAATTTCTTTATCCATTTTTCGCTCTCTGTGATATTGTACTTGTACCATAAACGAGGTTCTTGTAAACAGAGCCGTCCCAAACTTTGGGGTGGCTGTGTCTTTTTGATTTTAATTTCCCTAAGCTATAGGACCATAAGTGGAAGTGCCCTAGGCTCTGTTGCTTTGTTTTTTGGATGTTTCAGGAAACACCATACACTTCTCCAGAGTGGCTGCTGGCAATTTACATCCCGCCCATCAGCATAACTAGGCTCCCAGTTCTCCATGGCCTGTCCTGCCTTTCTGGATTTTACACTTTTTTCAGATGGCCCTTTTGACCGGGGAGCAGTGAGACTTCATTGTAGTGCAGATTTCCTTTGCAAGCTTGCTTGGTTGGCCAAAAAGGGCGTATGCGTTTTTTCCTGAATATATTCAGGAAAAAACGCATACGCCCTTTTTGGCCAAGTGCATCATTGTGGACGTTCTGCCTCTTTTCCTATGCTTTACATGCAATTCCAGTCTACCTCCTGAAATCGGTTTCCTGCAATTCTGCCCCCCTTTCAACTCCTCTTGGCAGCCTTACTTCAATATATTTTTGGAAGATAGCTGTCATTTATAACTCTGCAGGTTTGTGAATTACAGTGCCCCTGAGCTCCTTTCTTCAACTCGCTTTCTTGTGAGCTGGCCGCAACACCGCAGGATTGCTTCAGGCCCTAGTTTGGTTCCGGCACGGCATGCTGAGCCTTTGGTTAATTCCTCTTCCTGGTGGGAAATGAGAGTTAAATTGGCCCGTCCGGACACCTCCACCTAATCTCTCATTGGTTCTCCCTATTCCTGTTCATCTTCCGCAGAAATTGCTAACTGGGCCAAACAGGAGGTTAAAGGCACTGACTCTCCAAGTGGGGAGAGTGTTAGTAAAGCGTCTGGAATGTTGCACCCGAGTACCAGGGGACCAAAACTGAGACACATTTGAACACGTTTTCCGACCACATGGTGGATCATACTCTGGGTTCCACATGCATGTTTTAGCTGAAGGAAGAATCCCTTAAACATGGAGAGTTGAGACCCATGGAATGGGTACCATGCAATATGACTTCAAAGGGTCTGCATTTGCTCACCGAACCTCAGCAATCCTATCACTGCTGCGTTTATGCCACTGTACACACGCTTGATTCTCTTTCGGAGACATATAAATCCATAGGTTTTAAGATTCTTACTAGTCAGGTAGATTCTTACTAGTCAGGTATATTCTTAGGCGTTTAATATGGGGTGTTGAGTCCACTTCGTTGAGCAAGGAGTAGCTCTTGTCTATTACATATTTGGCTTATGGAACGGTATCTGTGCTCATTTCAATCTCTGGTTTTATGCAGCACCCCAACTCACCCGTCCCCTTAAGCAAGCATAAGTTGGTTTTCTACATTTGACACCCTGTTCTGTTTTGTAATTCAGTTCTTGTGTAGCCAAGTTTACATTCCGTGTATTAGTGATATCTTATGATGTTTCTTTTTCTGTGTGACTAATTTCACTTAGAATCATCGTACCTGAATCCACTCATTATGCTGCTACGGGCCTGATGACATAGATTTCATTGCTGAGTGATATTGCATTGTACGTAAGTACCACAATTTCTTTATCCATTTTTCGCTTTCTGTGATATTGAACTTGTACCGTAAACGAGGTTCTTGTAAACAGAGCCGTCCCAAACTTTGGGGTGGCTGTGTCTTTTTGATTTTAATTTCCCTAAGCTATAGGACCATAAGTGGAAGTGCCCTAGGCTCTGTTGCTTTGTTTTTTGGATGTTTCAGGAAACACCATACACTTCTCCAGAGTGGCTGCTGGCAATTTACATCCCGCCCATCAGCATAACTAGGCTCCCAGTTCTCCATGGCCTGTCCTGCCTTTCTGGATTTTACACTTTTTTCAGATGGCCCTTTTGACCGGGGGGCAGTGAGACTTCATTGTAGTGCAGATTTCCTTTGCAAGCTTGCTTGGTTGGCCAAAAAGGGCGTATGCGTTTTTTCCTGAATATATTCAGGAAAAAACGCATACGCCCTTTTTGGCCAAGTGCATCATTGTGGACGTTCTGCCTCTTTTCCTATGCTTTACATGCAATTCCAGTCTACCTCCTGAAATCGGTTTCCTGCAATTCTGCCCCCCTTTCAACTCCTCTTGGCAGCCTTACTTCAATATATTTTTGGAAGATAGCTGTCCTTTATAACTCTGCAGGTTTGTGAATTACAGTGCCCCTGAGCTCCTTTCTTCAACTCGCTTTCTTGTGAGCTGGCCGCAACACCGCAGGATTGCTTCTGGTCCTAGTGTGGTTCCGGCATGGCACGCTGAGCCTTTGGTTAATTCCTCTTCCTGGTGGGAAATGAGAGTTAAATTTGCCCGTCTGGACACCTCCACCTAGTCTCTCATTGGTTCTCCCTATTCCTGTTCATTTTCCACAGAAATTGCAAACTGGGCCAAACAGGAGGTTAAAGGCACTGACTCTCCAAGTGGGGAGAGTGTTAGTAAAGCGTCTGGAATGTTGCACCCGAGTACCAGGAAACGAAAATTGAGACACATTTGAACACGTTTTCCGATCACACGGTGGATCATACTCTGGGTTCCACATGCATGTTTTAGCTGAAGGAAGAATCCCTTAAACAGGGAGAGTTGAGACCCATGGAATGGGTACCATGCAATATGACTTCAAAGGGTCTGCATTTGCTCACCGAACCTCAGCAATCCTATCACTGCTGCGTTTATGCCACTGTACACACGCTTGATTCTCTTTCGGAGACATATAAATCCATAGGTTTTAAGATTCTTACTAGTCAGGTAGATTCTTACTAGTCAGGTATATTCTTAGGCGTTTAATATGGGGTGTTGAGTCCACTTCGTTGAGCAAGGAGTAGCTCTTGTCTATTACATATTTGGCTTATGGAACGGTATCTGTGCTCATTTCAATCTCTGGTTTTATGCAGCACCCCAACTCACCCGTCCCCTTAAGCAAGCATAAGTTGGTTTTCTACATTTGACACCCTGTTCTGTTTTGTAATTCAGTTCTTGTGTAGCCAAGTTTACATTCCGTGTATTAGTGATATCTTATGATGTTTCTTTTTCTGTGTGACTAATTTCACTTAGAATCATCGTACCTGAATCCACTCATTATGCTGCTACGGGCCTGATGACATAGATTTCATTGCTGAGTGATATTGCATTGTACGTAAGTACCACAATTTCTTTATCCATTTTTCGCTTTCTGTGATATTGAACTTGTACCGTAAACGAGGTTCTTGTAAACAGAGCCGTCCCAAACTTTGGGGTGGCTGTGTCTTTTTGATTTTAATTTCCCTAAGCTATAGGACCATAAGTGGAAGTGCCCTAGGCTCTGTTGCTTTGTTTTTTGGATGTTTCAGGAAACACCATACACTTCTCCAGAGTGGCTGCTGGCAATTTACATCCCGCCCATCAGCATAACTAGGCTCCCAGTTCTCCATGGCCTGTCCTGCCTTTCTGGATTTTACACTTTTTTCAGATGGCCCTTTTGACCGGGGGGCAGTGAGACTTCATTGTAGTGCAGATTTCCTTTGCAAGCTTGCTTGGTTGGCCAAAAAGGGCGTATGCGTTTTTTCCTGAATATATTCAGGAAAAAACGCATACGCCCTTTTTGGCCAAGTGCATCATTGTGGACGTTCTGCCTCTTTTCCTATGCTTTACATGCAATTCCAGTCTACCTCCTGAAATCGGTTTCCTGCAATTCTGCCCCCCTTTCAACTCCTCTTGGCAGCCTTACTTCAATATATTTTTGGAAGATAGCTGTCCTTTATAACTCTGCAGGTTTGTGAATTACAGTGCCCCTGAGCTCCTTTCTTCAACTCGCTTTCTTGTGAGCTGGCCGCAACACCGCAGGATTGCTTCTGGTCCTAGTGTGGTTCCGGCATGGCACGCTGAGCCTTTGGTTAATTCCTCTTCCTGGTGGGAAATGAGAGTTAAATTTGCCCGTCTGGACACCTCCACCTAGTCTCTCATTGGTTCTCCCTATTCCTGTTCATTTTCCACAGAAATTGCAAACTGGGCCAAACAGGAGGTTAAAGGCACTGACTCTCCAAGTGGGGAGAGTGTTAGTAAAGCGTCTGGAATGTTGCACCCGAGTACCAGGAAACGAAAATTGAGACACATTTGAACACGTTTTCCGATCACACGGTGGATCATACTCTGGGTTCCACATGCATGTTTTAGCTGAAGGAAGAATCCCTTAAACAGGGAGAGTTGAGACCCATGGAATGGGTACCATGCAATATGACTTCAAAGGGTCTGCATTTGCTCACCGAACCTCAGCAATCCTATCACTGCTGCGTTTATGCCACTGTACACACGCTTGATTCTCTTTCGGAGACATATAAATCCATAGGTTTTAAGATTCTTACTAGTCAGGTAGATTCTTACTAGTCAGGTATATTCTTAGGCGTTTAATATGGGGTGTTGAGTCCACTTCGTTGAGCAAGGAGTAGCTCTTGTCTATTACATATTTGGCTTATGGAACGGTATCTGTGCTCATTTCAATCTCTGGTTTTATGCAGCACCCCAACTCACCCGTCCCCTTAAGCAAGCATAAGTTGGTTTTCTACATTTGACACCCTGTTCTGTTTTGTAATTCAGTTCTTGTGTAGCCAAGTTTACATTCCGTGTATTAGTGATATCTTATGATGTTTCTTTTTCTGTGTGACTAATTTCACTTAGAATCATCGTACCTGAATCCACTCATTATGCTGCTACGGGCCTGATGACATAGATTTCATTGCTGAGTGATATTGCATTGTACGTAAGTACCACAATTTCTTTATCCATTTTTCGCTTTCTGTGATATTGAACTTGTACCGTAAACGAGGTTCTTGTAAACAGAGCCGTCCCAAACTTTGGGGTGGCTGTGTCTTTTTGATTTTAATTTCCCTAAGCTATAGGACCATAAGTGGAAGTGCCCTAGGCTCTGTTGCTTTGTTTTTTGGATGTTTCAGGAAACACCATACACTTCTCCAGAGTGGCTGCTGGCAATTTACATCCCGCCCATCAGCATAACTAGGCTCCCAGTTCTCCATGGCCTGTCCTGCCTTTCTGGATTTTACACTTTTTTCAGATGGCCCTTTTGACCGGGGGGCAGTGAGACTTCATTGTAGTGCAGATTTCCTTTGCAAGCTTGCTTGGTTGGCCAAAAAGGGCGTATGCGTTTTTTCCTGAATATATTCAGGAAAAAACGCATACGCCCTTTTTGGCCAAGTGCATCATTGTGGACGTTCTGCCTCTTTTCCTATGCTTTACATGCAATTCCAGTCTACCTCCTGAAATCGGTTTCCTGCAATTCTGCCCCCCTTTCAACTCCTCTTGGCAGCCTTACTTCAATATATTTTTGGAAGATAGCTGTCCTTTATAACTCTGCAGGTTTGTGAATTACAGTGCCCCTGAGCTCCTTTCTTCAACTCGCTTTCTTGTGAGCTGGCCGCAACACCGCAGGATTGCTTCTGGTCCTAGTGTGGTTCCGGCATGGCACGCTGAGCCTTTGGTTAATTCCTCTTCCTGGTGGGAAATGAGAGTTAAATTTGCCCGTCTGGACACCTCCACCTAGTCTCTCATTGGTTCTCCCTATTCCTGTTCATTTTCCACAGAAATTGCAAACTGGGCCAAACAGGAGGTTAAAGGCACTGACTCTCCAAGTGGGGAGAGTGTTAGTAAAGCGTCTGGAATGTTGCACCCGAGTACCAGGAAACGAAAATTGAGACACATTTGAACACGTTTTCCGATCACACGGTGGATCATACTCTGGGTTCCACATGCATGTTTTAGCTGAAGGAAGAATCCCTTAAACAGGGAGAGTTGAGACCCATGGAATGGGTACCATGCAATATGACTTCAAAGGGTCTGCATTTGCTCACCGAACCTCAGCAATCCTATCACTGCTGCGTTTATGCCACTGTACACACGCTTGATTCTCTTTCGGAGACATATAAATCCATAGGTTTTAAGATTCTTACTAGTCAGGTAGATTCTTACTAGTCAGGTATATTCTTAGGCGTTTAATATGGGGTGTTGAGTCCACTTCGTTGAGCAAGGAGTAGCTCTTGTCTATTACATATTTGGCTTATGGAACGGTATCTGTGCTCATTTCAATCTCTGGTTTTATGCAGCACCCCAACTCACCCGTCCCCTTAAGCAAGCATAAGTTGGTTTTCTACATTTGACACCCTGTTCTGTTTTGTAATTCAGTTCTTGTGTAGCCAAGTTTACATTCCGTGTATTAGTGATATCTTATGATGTTTCTTTTTCTGTGTGACTAATTTCACTTAGAATCATCGTACCTGAATCCACTCATTATGCTGCTACGGGCCTGATGACATAGATTTCATTGCTGAGTGATATTGCATTGTACGTAAGTACCACAATTTCTTTATCCATTTTTCGCTTTCTGTGATATTGAACTTGTACCGTAAACGAGGTTCTTGTAAACAGAGCCGTCCCAAACTTTGGGGTGGCTGTGTCTTTTTGATTTTAATTTCCCTAAGCTATAGGACCATAAGTGGAAGTGCCCTAGGCTCTGTTGCTTTGTTTTTTGGATGTTTCAGGAAACACCATACACTTCTCCAGAGTGGCTGCTGGCAATTTACATCCCGCCCATCAGCATAACTAGGCTCCCAGTTCTCCATGGCCTGTCCTGCCTTTCTGGATTTTACACTTTTTTCAGATGGCCCTTTTGACCGGGGGGCAGTGAGACTTCATTGTAGTGCAGATTTCCTTTGCAAGCTTGCTTGGTTGGCCAAAAAGGGCGTATGCGTTTTTTCCTGAATATATTCAGGAAAAAACGCATACGCCCTTTTTGGCCAAGTGCATCATTGTGGACGTTCTGCCTCTTTTCCTATGCTTTACATGCAATTCCAGTCTACCTCCTGAAATCGGTTTCCTGCAATTCTGCCCCCCTTTCAACTCCTCTTGGCAGCCTTACTTCAATATATTTTTGGAAGATAGCTGTCCTTTATAACTCTGCAGGTTTGTGAATTACAGTGCCCCTGAGCTCCTTTCTTCAACTCGCTTTCTTGTGAGCTGGCCGCAACACCGCAGGATTGCTTCTGGTCCTAGGGTGGTTCCGGCATGGCACACTGAGCCTTTGGTTAATTCCTCTTCCTGGTTGGAAATGAGAGTTAAATTTGCCCGTCTGGACACCTCCACCTAGTTTCTCATTGGTTCTCCCTATTCCTGTTCATTTTCCACAGAAATTGCAAACTGGGCCAAACAGGAGGTTAAAGGCACTGACTCTCCAAGTGGGGAGAGTGTTAGTAAAGCGTCTGGAATGTTGCACCCGAGTACCAGGAAACGAAAATTGAGACACATTTGAACACGTTTTCCGATCACACGGTGGATCATACTCTGGGTTCCACATGCATGTTTTAGCTGAAGGAAGAATCCCTTAAACAGGGAGAGTTGAGACCCATGGAATGGGTACCATGCAATATGACTTCAAAGGGTCTGCATTTGCTCACCGAACCTCACCAATCCTATCACTGCTGCGTTTATGCAGCTGTACACACGCTTGATTCTCTTTCGGAGACATATAAATCCATAGGTTTTAAGATTCTTACTAGTCAGGTAGATTCTTACTAGTCAGGTATATTCTTAGGCGTTTAATATGGGGTGTTGAGTCCACTTCGTTGAGCAAGGAGTAGCTCTTGTCTATTACATATTTGGCTTATGGAACGGTATCTGTGCTCATTTCAATCTCTGGTTTTATGCAGCACCCCAACTCACCCGTCCCCTTAAGCAAGCATAAGTTGGTTTTCTACATTTGACACCCTGTTCTGTTTTGTAATTCAGTTCTTGTGTAGCCAAGTTTACATTCCGTGTATTAGTGATATCTTATGATGTTTCTTTTTCTGTGTGACTAATTTCACTTAGAATCATCGTACCTGAATCCACTCATTATGCTGCTACGGGCCTGTTGACATAGATTTCATTGCTGAGTGATATTGCATTGTACGTAAGTACCACAATTTCTTTATCCATTTTTCGCTTTCTGTGATATTGAACTTGTACCGTAAACGAGGTTCTTGTAAACAGAGCCGTCCCAAACTTTGGGGTGGCTGTGTCTTTTTGATTTTAATTTCCCTAAGCTATAGGACCATAAGTGGAAGTGCCCTAGGCTCTGTTGCTTTGTTTTTTGGATGTTTCAGGAAACACCATACACTTCTCCAGAGTGGCTGCTGGCAATTTACATCCCGCCCATCAGCATAACTAGGCTCCCAGTTCTCCATGGCCTGTCCTGCCTTTCTGGATTTTACACTTTTTTCAGATGGCCCTTTTGACCGGGGGGCAGTGAGACTTCATTGTAGTGCAGATTTCCTTTGCAAGCTTGCTTGGTTGGCCAAAAAGGGCGTATGCGTTTTTTCCTGAATATATTCAGGAAAAAACGCATACGCCCTTTTTGGCCAAGTGCATCATTGTGGACGTTCTGCCTCTTTTCCTATGCTTTACATGCAATTCCAGTCTACCTCCTGAAATCGGTTTCCTGCAATTCTGCCCCCCTTTCAACTCCTCTTGGCAGCCTTACTTCAATATATTTTTGGAAGATAGCTGTCCTTTATAACTCTGCAGGTTTGTGAATTACAGTGCCCCTGAGCTCCTTTCTTCAACTCGCTTTCTTGTGAGCTGGCCGCAACACCGCAGGATTGCTTCTGGTCCTAGTGTGGTTCCGGCATGGCACACTGAGCCTTTGGTTAATTCCTCTTCCTGGTTGGAAATGAGAGTTAAATTTGCCCGTCTGGACACCTCCACCTAGTTTCTCATTGGTTCTCCCTATTCCTGTTCATTTTCCACAGAAATTGCAAACTGGGCCAAACAGGAGGTTAAAGGCACTGACTCTCCAAGTGGGGAGAGTGTTAGTAAAGCGTCTGGAATGTTGCACCCGAGTACCAGGAAACGAAAATTGAGACACATTTGAACACGTTTTCCGATCACACGGTGGATCATACTCTGGGTTCCACATGCATGTTTTAGCTGAAGGAAGAATCCCTTAAACAGGGAGAGTTGAGACCCATGGAATGGGTACCATGCAATATGACTTCAAAGGGTCTGCATTTGCTCACCGAACCTCACCAATCCTATCACTGCTGCGTTTATGCAGCTGTACACACGCTTGATTCTCTTTCGGAGACATATAAATCCATAGGTTTTAAGATTCTTACTAGTCAGGTAGATTCTTACTAGTCAGGTATATTCTTAGGCGTTTAATATGGGGTGTTGAGTCCACTTCGTTGAGCAAGGAGTAGCTCTTGTCTATTACATATTTGGCTTATGGAACGGTATCTGTGCTCATTTCAATCTCTGGTTTTATGCAGCACCCCAACTCACCCGTCCCCTTAAGCAAGCATAAGTTGGTTTTCTACATTTGACACCCTGTTCTGTTTTGTAATTCAGTTCTTGTGTAGCCAAGTTTACATTCCGTGTATTAGTGATATCTTATGATGTTTCTTTTTCTGTGTGACTAATTTCACTTAGAATCATCGTACCTGAATCCACTCATTATGCTGCTACGGGCCTGTTGACATAGATTTCATTGTTGAGTGATATTGCATTGTACGTAAGTACCACAATTTCTTTATCCATTTTTCGCTTTCTGTGATATTGAACTTGTACCGTAAACGAGGTTCTTGTAAACAGAGCCGTCCCAAACTTTGGGGTGGCTGTGTCTTTTTGATTTTAATTTCCCTAAGCTATAGGACCATAAGTGGAAGTGCCCTAGGCTCTGTTGCTTTGTTTTTTGGATGTTTCAGGAAACACCATACACTTCTCCAGAGTGGCTGCTGGCAATTTACATCCCGCCCATCAGCATAACTAGGCTCCCAGTTCTCCATGGCCTGTCCTGCCTTTCTGGATTTTACACTTTTTTCAGATGGCCCTTTTGACCGGGGGGCAGTGAGACTTCATTGTAGTGCAGATTTCCTTTGCAAGCTTGCTTGGTTGGCCAAAAAGGGCGTATGCGGAACGCATACGCCCTTTTTGGCCAAGTGCATCATTGTGGACGTTCTGCCTCTTTTCCTATGCTTTACATGCAATTCCAGTCTACCTCCTGAAATCGGTTTCCTGCAATTCTGCCCCCCTTTCAACTCCTCTTGGCAGCCTTACTTCAATATATTTTTGGAAGATAGCTGTCCTTTATAACTCTGCAGGTTTGTGAATTACAGTGCCCCTGAGCTCCTTTCTTCAACTCGCTTTCTTGTGAGCTGGCCGCAACACCGCAGGATTGCTTCTGGTCCTAGTGTGGTTCCGGCATGGCACACTGAGCCTTTGGTTAATTCCTCTTCCTGGTTGGAAATGAGAGTTAAATTTGCCCGTCTGGACACCTCCACCTAGTTTCTCATTGCTTCTCCCTATTCCTGTTCATTTTCCACAGAAATTGCAAACTGGGCCAAACAGGAGGTTAAAGGCACTGACTCTCCAAGTGGGGAGAGTGTTAGTAAAGCGTCTGGAATGTTGCACCCGAGTACCAGGAAACGAAAATTGAGACACATTTGAACACGTTTTCCGATCACACGGTGGATCATACTCTGGGTTCCACATGCATGTTTTAGCTGAAGGAAGAATCCCTTAAACAGGGAGAGTTGAGACCCATGGAATGGGTACCATGCAATATGACTTCAAAGGGTCTGCATTTGCTCACCGAACCTCACCAATCCTATCACTGCTGCGTTTATGCAGCTGTACACACGCTTGATTCTCTTTCGGAGACATATAAATCCATAGGTTTTAAGATTCTTACTAGTCAGGTAGATTCTTACTAGTCAGGTATATTCTTAGGCGTTTAATATGGGGTGTTGAGTCCACTTCGTTGAGCAAGGAGTAGCTCTTGTCTATTACATATTTGGCTTATGGAACGGTATCTGTGCTCATTTCAATCTCTGGTTTTATGCAGCACCCCAACTCACCCGTCCCCTTAAGCAAGCATAAGTTGGTTTTCTACATTTGACACCCTGTTCTGTTTTGTAATTCAGTTCTTGTGTAGCCAAGTTTACATTCCGTGTATTAGTGATATCTTATGATGTTTCTTTTTCTGTGTGACTAATTTCACTTAGAATCATCGTACCTGAATCCACTCATTATGCTGCTACGGGCCTGTTGACATAGATTTCATTGCTGAGTGATATTGCATTGTACGTAAGTACCACAATTTCTTTATCCATTTTTCGCTTTCTGTGATATTGAACTTGTACCGTAAACGAGGTTCTTGTAAACAGAGCCGTCCCAAACTTTGGGGTGGCTGTGTCTTTTTGATTTTAATTTCCCTAAGCTATAGGACCATAAGTGGAAGTGCCCTAGGCTCTGTTGCTTTGTTTTTTGGATGTTTCAGGAAACACCATACACTTCTCCAGAGTGGCTGCTGGCAATTTACATCCCGCCCATCAGCATAACTAGGCTCCCAGTTCTCCATGGCCTGTCCTGCCTTTCTGGATTTTACACTTTTTTCAGATGGCCCTTTTGACCGGGGGGCAGTGAGACTTCATTGTAGTGCAGATTTCCTTTGCAAGCTTGCTTGGTTGGCCAAAAAGGGCGTATGCGTTTTTTCCTGAATATATTCAGGAAAAAACGCATACTCCCTTTTTGGCCAAGTGCATCATTGTGGACGTTCTGCCTCTTTTCCTATGCTTTACATGCAATTCCAGTCTACCTCCTGAAATCGGTTTCCTGCAATTCTGCCCCCCTTTCAACTCCTCTTGGCAGCCTTACTTCAATATATTTTTGGAAGATAGCTGTCCTTTATAACTCTGCAGGTTTGTGAATTACAGTGCCCCTGAGCTCCTTTCTTCAACTCGCTTTCTTGTGAGCTGGCCGCAACACCGCAGGATTGCTTCTGGTCCTAGTGTGGTTCCGGCATGGCACACTGAGCCTTTGGTTAATTCCTCTTCCTGGTTGGAAATGAGAGTTAAATTTGCCCGTCTGGACACCTCCACCTAGTTTCTCATTGCTTCTCCCTATTCCTGTTCATTTTCCACAGAAATTGCAAACTGGGCCAAACAGGAGGTTAAAGGCACTGACTCTCCAAGTGGGGAGAGTGTTAGTAAAGCGTCTGGAATGTTGCACCCGAGTACCAGGAAACGAAAATTGAGACACATTTGAACACGTTTTCCGATCACACGGTGGATCATACTCTGGGTTCCACATGCATGTTTTAGCTGAAGGAAGAATCCCTTAAACAGGGAGAGTTGAGACCCATGGAATGGGTACCATGCAATATGACTTCAAAGGGTCTGCATTTGCTCACCGAACCTCACCAATCCTATCACTGCTGCGTTTATGCAGCTGTACACACGCTTGATTCTCTTTCGGAGACATATAAATCCATAGGTTTTAAGATTCTTACTAGTCAGGTAGATTCTTACTAGTCAGGTATATTCTTAGGCGTTTAATATGGGGTGTTGAGTCCACTTCGTTGAGCAAGGAGTAGCTCTTGTCTATTACATATTTGGCTTATGGAACGGTATCTGTGCTCATTTCAATCTCTGGTTTTATGCAGCACCCCAACTCACCCGTCCCCTTAAGCAAGCATAAGTTGGTTTTCTACATTTGACACCCTGTTCTGTTTTGTAATTCAGTTCTTGTGTAGCCAAGTTTACATTCCGTGTATTAGTGATATCTTATGATGTTTCTTTTTCTGTGTGACTAATTTCACTTAGAATCATCGTACCTGAATCCACTCATTATGCTGCTACGGGCCTGATGACATAGATTTCATTGCTGAGTGATATTGCATTGTACGTAAGTACCACAATTTCTTTATCCATTTTTCGCTTTCTGTGATATTGAACTTGTACCGTAAACGAGGTTCTTGTAAACAGAGCCGTCCCAAACTTTGGGGTGGCTGTGTCTTTTTGATTTTAATTTCCCTAAGCTATAGGACCATAAGTGGAAGTGCCCTAGGCTCTGTTGCTTTGTTTTTTGGATGTTTCAGGAAACACCATACACTTCTCCAGAGTGGCTGCTGGCAATTTACATCCCGCCCATCAGCATAACTAGGCTCCCAGTTCTCCATGGCCTGTCCTGCCTTTCTGGATTTTACACTTTTTTCAGATGGCCCTTTTGACCGGGGGGCAGTGAGACTTCATTGTAGTGCAGATTTCCTTTGCAAGCTTGCTTGGTTGGCCAAAAAGGGCGTATGCGTTTTTTCCTGAATATATTCAGGAAAAAACGCATACGCCCTTTTTGGCCAAGTGCATCATTGTGGACGTTCTGCCTCTTTTCCTATGCTTTACATGCAATTCCAGTCTACCTCCTGAAATCGGTTTCCTGCAATTCTGCCCCCCTTTCAACTCCTCTTGGCAGCCTTACTTCAATATATTTTTGGAAGATAGCTGTCCTTTATAACTCTGCAGGTTTGTGAATTACAGTGCCCCTGAGCTCCTTTCTTCAACTCGCTTTCTTGTGAGCTGGCCGCAACACCGCAGGATTGCTTCTGGTCCTAGTGTGGTTCCGGCATGGCACACTGAGCCTTTGGTTAATTCCTCTTCCTGGTTGGAAATGAGAGTTAAATTTGCCCGTCTGGACACCTCCACCTAGTTTCTCATTGCTTCTCCCTATTCCTGTTCATTTTCCACAGAAATTGCAAACTGGGCCAAACAGGAGGTTAAAGGCACTGACTCTCCAAGTGGGGAGAGTGTTAGTAAAGCGTCTGGAATGTTGCACCCGAGTACCAGGAAACGAAAATTGAGACACATTTGAACACGTTTCCCGATCACACGGTGGATCATACTCTGGGTTCCACATGCATGTTTTAGCTGAAGGAAGAATCCCTTAAACAGGGAGAGTTGAGACCCATGGAATGGGTACCATGCAATATGACTTCAAAGGGTCTGCATTTGCTCACCGAACCTCAGCAATCCTATCACTGCTGCGTTTATGCCACTGTACACACGCTTGATTCTCTTTCGGAGACATATAAATCCATAGGTTTTAAGATTCTTACTAGTCAGGTAGATTCTTACTAGTCAGGTATATTCTTAGGCGTTTAATATGGAGTGTTGAGTCCACTTCGTTGAGCAAGGATTAGCTCTTGTCTATTACATATTTGGCTTATGGAACGGTATCTGTGCTAATTTCAATCTCTGGTTTTATGCAGCACCCCAACTCACCCGTCCCCTTAAGCAAGCATAAGTTGGTTTTCTACATTTGACACCCTGTTCTGTTTTGTAATTCAGTTCTTGTGTAGCCAAGTTTACATTCCGTGTATTAGTGATATCTTATGATGTTTCTTTTTCTGTGTGACTAATTTCACTTAGAATCATCGTACCTGAATCCACTCATTATGCTGCTACGGGCCTGTTGACATAGATTTCATTGCTGAGTGATATTGCATTGTACGTAAGTACCACAATTTCTTTATCCATTTTTCGCTTTCTGTGATATTGAACTTGTACCGTAAACGAGGTTCTTGTAAACAGAGCCGTCCCAAACTTTGGGGTGGCTGTGTCTTTTTGATTTTAATTTCCCTAAGCTATAGGACCATAAGTGGAAGTGCCCTAGGCTCTGTTGCTTTGTTTTTTGGATGTTTCAGGAAACACCATACACTTCTCCAGAGTGGCTGCTGGCAATTTACATCCCGCCCATCAGCATAACTAGGCTCCCAGTTCTCCATGGCCTGTCCTGCCTTTCTGGATTTTACACTTTTTTCAGATGGCCCTTTTGACCGGGGGGCAGTGAGACTTCATTGTAGTGCAGATTTCCTTTGCAAGCTTGCTTGGTTGGCCAAAAAGGGCGTATGCGTTTTTTCCTGAATATATTCAGGAAAAAACGCATACGCCCTTTTTGGCCAAGTGCATCATTGTGGACGTTCTGCCTCTTTTCCTATGCTTTACATGCAATTCCAGTCTACCTCCTGAAATCGGTTTCCTGCAATTCTGCCCCCCTTTCAACTCCTCTTGGCAGCCTTACTTCAATATATTTTTGGAAGATAGCTGTCATTTGTAACTCTGCAGGTTTGTGAATTACAGTGCCCCTGAGCTCCTTTCTTCAACTCGCTTTCTTGTGAGCTGGCCGCAACACCGCAGGATTGCTTCTGGTCCTAGTGTGGTTCCGGCATGGCACACTGAGCCTTTGGTTAATTCCTCTTCCTGGTTGGAAATGAGAGTTAAATTTGCCCGTCTGGACACCTCCACCTAGTTTCTCATTGCTTCTCCCTATTCCTGTTCATTTTCCACAGAAATTGCAAACTGGGCCAAACAGGAGGTTAAAGGCACTGACTCTCCAAGTGGGGAGAGTGTTAGTAAAGCGTCTGGAATGTTGCACCCGAGTACCAGGAAACGAAAATTGAGACACATTTGAACACGTTTTCCGATCACACGGTGGATCATACTCTGGGTTCCACATGCATGTTTTAGCTGAAGGAAGAATCCCTTAAACAGGGAGAGTTGAGACCCATGGAATGGGTACCATGCAATATGACTTCAAAGGGTCTGCATTTGCTCACCGAACCTCACCAATCCTATCACTGCTGCGTTTATGCAGCTGTACACACGCTTGATTCTCTTTCGGAGACATATAAATCCATAGGTTTTAAGATTCTTACTAGTCAGGTAGATTCTTACTAGTCAGGTATATTCTTAGGCGTTTAATATGGGGTGTTGAGTCCACTTCGTTGAGCAAGGAGTAGCTCTTGTCTATTACATATTTGGCTTATGGAACGGTATCTGTGCTCATTTCAATCTCTGGTTTTATGCAGCACCCCAACTCACCCGTCCCCTTAAGCAAGCATAAGTTGGTTTTCTACATTTGACACCCTGTTCTGTTTTGTAATTCAGTTCTTGTGTAGCCAAGTTTACATTCCGTGTATTAGTGATATCTTATGATGTTTCTTTTTCTGTGTGACTAATTTCACTTAGAATCATCGTACCTGAATCCACTCATTATGCTGCTACGGGCCTGTTGACATAGATTTCATTGTTGAGTGATATTGCATTGTACGTAAGTACCACAATTTCTTTATCCATTTTTCGCTTTCTGTGATATTGAACTTGTACCGTAAACGAGGTTCTTGTAAACAGAGCCGTCCCAAACTTTGGGGTGGCTGTGTCTTTTTGATTTTAATTTCCCTAAGCTATAGGACCATAAGTGGAAGTGCCCTAGGCTCTGTTGCTTTGTTTTTTGGATGTTTCAGGAAACACCATACACTTCTCCAGAGTGGCTGCTGGCAATTTACATCCCGCCCATCAGCATAACTAGGCTCCCAGTTCT
Source organism: Leucopleurus acutus (assembly GCF_964270905.1). Classification (NCBI taxonomy): domain Eukaryota; kingdom Metazoa; phylum Chordata; class Mammalia; order Artiodactyla; family Delphinidae; genus Leucopleurus; species Leucopleurus acutus. Next base: position 118,888 of record NW_028138983.1, read on the forward strand.
CCATGGCCTGTCCTGCCTTTCTGGATTTTACACTTTTTTCAGATGGCCCTTTTGACCGGGGGGCAGTGAGACTTCATTGTAGTGCAGATTTCCTTTGCAAGCTTGCTTGGTTGGCCAAAAAGGGCGTATGCGTTTTTTCCTGAATATATTCAGGAAAAAACGCATACGCCCTTTTTGGCCAAGTGCATCATTGTGGACGTTCTGCCTCTTTTCCTATGCTTTACATGCAATTCCAGTCTACCTCCTGAAATCGGTTTCCTGCAATTCTGCCCCCCTTTCAACTCCTCTTGGCAGCCTTACTTCAATATATTTTTGGAAGATAGCTGTCCTTTATAACTCTGCAGGTTTGTGAATTACAGTGCCCCTGAGCTCCTTTCTTCAACTCGCTTTCTTGTGAGCTGGCCGCAACACCGCAGGATTGCTTCTGGTCCTAGTGTGGTTCCGGCATGGCACACTGAGCCTTTGGTTAATTCCTCTTCCTGGTTGGAAATGAGAGTTAAATTTGCCCGTCTGGACACCTCCACCTAGTTTCTCATTGCTTCTCCCTATTCCTGTTCATTTTCCACAGAAATTGCAAACTGGGCCAAACAGGAGGTTAAAGGCACTGACTCTCCAAGTGGGGAGAGTGTTAGTAAAGCGTCTGGAATGTTGCACCCGAGTACCAGGAAACGAAAATTGAGACACATTTGAACACGTTTCCCGATCACACGGTGGATCATACTCTGGGTTCCACATGCATGTTTTAGCTGAAGGAAGAATCCCTTAAACAGGGAGAGTTGAGACCCATGGAATGGGTACCATGCAATATGACTTCAAAGGGTCTGCATTTGCTCACCGAACCTCAGCAATCCTATCACTGCTGCGTTTATGCCACTGTACACACGCTTGATTCTCTTTCGGAGACATATAAATCCATAGGTTTTAAGATTCTTACTAGTCAGGTAGATTCTTACTAGTCAGGTATATTCTTAGGCGTTTAATATGGAGTGTTGAGTCCACTTCGTTGAGCAAGGAGTAGCTCTTGTCTATTACATATTTGGCTTATGGAACGGTATCTGTGCTAATTTCAATCTCTGGTTTTATGCAGCACCCCAACTCACCCGTCCCCTTAAGCAAGCATAAGTTGGTTTTCTACATTTGACACCCTGTTCTGTTTTGTAATTCAGTTCTTGTGTAGCCAAGTTTACATTCCGTGTATTAGTGATATCTTATGATGTTTCTTTTTCTGTGTGACTAATTTCACTTAGAATCATCGTACCTGAATCCACTCATTATGCTTCTACGGGCCTGTTGACATAGATTTCATTGCTGAGTGATATTGCATTGTACGTAAGTACCACAATTTCTTTATCCATTTTTCGCTTTCTGTGATATTGAACTTGTACCGTAAACGAGGTTCTTGTAAACAGAGCCGTCCCAAACTTTGGGGTGGCTGTGTCTTTTTGATTTTAATTTCCCTAAGCTATAGGACCATAAGTGGAAGTGCCCTAGGCTCTGTTGCTTTGTTTTTTGGATGTTTCAGGAAACACCATACACTTCTCCAGAGTGGCTGCTGGCAATTTACATCCCGCCCATCAGCATAACTAGGCTCCCAGTTCTCCATGGCCTGTCCTGCCTTTCTGGATTTTACACTTTTTTCAGATGGCCCTTTTGACCGGGGGGCAGTGAGACTTCATTGTAGTGCAGATTTCCTTTGCAAGCTTGCTTGGTTGGCCAAAAAGGGCGTATGCGTTTTTTCCTGAATATATTCAGGAAAAAACGCATATGCCCTTTTTGGCCAAGTGCATCATTGTGGACGTTCTGCCTCTTTTCCTATGCTTTACATGCAATTCCAGTCTACCTCCTGAAATCGGTTTCCTGCAATTCTGCCCCCCTTTCAACTCCTCTTGGCAGCCTTACTTCAATATATTTTTGGAAGATAGCTGTCATTTGTAACTCTGCAGGTTTGTGAATTACAGTGCCCCTGAGCTCCTTTCTTCAACTCGCTTTCTTGTGAGCTGGCCGCAACACCGCAGGATTGCTTCTGGTCCTAGTGTGGTTCCGGCATGGCACACTGAGCCTTTGGTTAATTCCTCTTCCTGGTTGGAAATGAGAGTTAAATTTGCCCGTCTGGACACCTCCACCTAATCTCTCATTGGTTCTCCCTATTCCTGTTCATTTTCCACAGAAATTGCAAACTGGGCCAAACAGGAGGTTAAAGGCACTGACTCTCCAAGTGGGGAGAGTGTTAGTAAAGCGTCTGGAATGTTGCACCCAAGTACCAGGAAACGAAAATTGAGACACATTTGAACACGTTTTCCGATCACACGGTGGATCATACTCTGGGTTCCACATGCATGTTTTAGCTGAAGGAAGAATCCCTTAAACAGGGAGAGTTGAGACCCATGGAATGGGTACCATGCAATATGACTTCAAAGGGTCTGCATTTGCTCACCGAACCTCAGCAATCCTATCACTGCTGCGTTTATGCCACTGTACACACGCTTGATTCTCTTTCGGAGACATATAAATCCATAGGTTTTAAGATTCTTACTAGTCAGGTAGATTCTTACTAGTCAGGTATATTCTTAGGCGTTTAATATGGGGTGTTGAGTCCACTTCGTTGAGCAAGGAGTAGCTCTTGTCTATTACATATTTGGCTTATGGAACGGTATCTGTGCTCATTTCAATCTCTGGTTTTATGCAGCACCCCAACTCACCCGTCCCCTTAAGCAAGCATAAGTTGGTTTTCTACATTTGACACCCTGTTCTGTTTTGTAATTCAGTTCTTGTGTAGCCAAGTTTACATTCCGTGTATTAGTGATATCTTATGATGTTTCTTTTTCTGTGTGACTAATTTCACTTAGAATCATCGTACCTGAATCCACTCATTATGCTGCTACGGGCCTGATGACATAGATTTCATTGCTGAGTGATATTGCATTGTACGTAAGTACCACAGTTTCTTTATCCATTTTTCGCTTTCTGTGATATTGAACTTGTACCGTAAACGAGGTTCTTGTAAACAGAGCCGTCCCAAACTTTGGGGTGGCTGTGTCTTTTTGATTTTAATTTCCCTAAGCTATAGGACCATAAGTGGAAGTGCCCTAGGCTCTGTTGCTTTGTTTTTTGGATGTTTCAGGAAACACCATACACTTCTCCAGAGTGGCTGCTGGCAATTTACATCCCGCCCATCAGCATAACAAGGCTCCCAGTTCTCCATGGCCTGTCCTGCCTTTCTGGATTTTACACTTTTTTCAGATGGCCCTTTTGACCGGGGGGAAGTGAGACTTCATTGTAGTGCAGATTTCCTTTGCAAGCTTGCTTGGTTGGCCAAAAAGGGCGTATGCGTTTTTTCCTGAATATATTCAGGAAAAAACGCATACGCCCTTTTTGGCCAAGTGCATCATTGTGGACGTTCTGCCTCTTTTCCTATGCTTTACATGCAATTCCAGTCTACCTCCTGAAATCGGTTTCCTGCAATTCTGCCCTGCTTTCAACTCCTCTTGGCATCCTAATTCAATATATTTTTGGAAGATAGCTGTCATTTATAACTCTGCAGGTTTGTGAATTACAGTGCCCCTGAGCTCCTTTCTTCAACTCGCTTTCTTGTGAGCTGGCCGCAACACCGCAGGATTGCTTCAGGCCCTAGTTTGGTTCCGGCACGGCATGCTGAGCCTTTGGTTAATTCCTCTTCCTGGTGGGAAATGAGAGTTAAATTGGCCCGTCCGGACACCTCCACCTAATCTCTCATTGGTTCTCCCTATTCCTGTTCATTTTCCGCAGAAATTGCTAACTGGGCCAAACAGGAGGTTAAAGGCACTGACTCTCCAAGTGGGGAGAGTGTTAGTAAAGCGTCTGGAATGTTGCACCCGAGTACCAGGGGACGAAAACTGAGACACATTTGAACACGTTTTCCGACCACATGGTGGATCATACTCTGGGTTCCACATGCATGTTTTAGCTGAAGGAAGAATCCCTTAAACATGGAGAGTTGAGACCCATGGAATGGGTACCATGCAATATGTCTTCAAAGGGTCTGCATTTGCTCACCGAACCTCCCCAATCCTATCACTGCTGCGTTTATGCCGCTGTACACACACTTGATTCTCTTTCGGAGACATATAATTCCATAGGTTTTAAGATTCTTACTAGTCAGGTAGATTCTTACTAGTCAGGTATATTCTTAGGCGTTTAATATGGGGTGTTGAGTCCACTTCGTTGAGCAAGGAGTAGCTCTTGTCTATTACATATTTAGCTTATGGAACTGTATCTGTGCTCATTTCAATCTCTGGTTTTATGCAGCACCCCAACTCACCCGTCCCCTTAAGCAAGCATAAGTTGGTTTTCTACATTTGACACCCTGTTCTGTTTTGTAATTCAGTTCTTGTGTAGCCAAGTTTACATTCCATGTATTAGTGATATCTTATGATGTTTCATTTTCTGTGTGACTAAGTTCACTTAGAATCATCGTACCTGAATCCACTCATTATGCTGCTACGGGCCTGATGACATAGATTTCATTGCTGAGTGATATTGCATTGTACGTAAGTACCACAATTTCTTTATCCATTTTTCGCTCTCTGTGATATTGAACTTGTACCATAAACGAGGTTCTTGTAAACAGAGCCGTCCCAAACTTTGGGGTGGCTGTGTCTTTTTGATTTTAATTTCCCTAAGCTATAGGACCATAAGTGGAAGTGCCCTAGGCTCTGTTGCTTTGTTTTTTGGATGTTTCAGGAAACACCATACACTTCTCCAGAGTGGCTGCTGGCAATTTACATCCCGCCCATCAGCATAACTAGGCTCCCAGTTCTCCATGGCCTGTCCTGCCTTTCTGGATTTTACACTTTTTTCAGATGGCCCTTTTGACCGGGGGGCAGTGAGACTTCATTGTAGTGCAGATTTCCTTTGCAAGCTTGCTTGGTTGGCCAAAAAGGGCGTATGCGTTTTTTCCTGAATATATTCAGGAAAAAACGCATACGCCCTTTTTGGCCAAGTGCATCATTGTGGACGTTCTGCCTCTTTTCCTATGCTTTACATGCAATTCCAGTCTACCTCCTGAAATCGGTTTCCTGCAATTCTGCCCTGCTTTCAACTCCTCTTGGCATCCTAATTCAATATATTTTTGGAAGATAGCTGTCATTTATAACTCTGCAGGTTTGTGAATTACAGTGCCCCTGAGCTCCTTTCTTCAACTCGCTTTCTTGTGAGCTGGCCGCAACACCGCAGGATTGCTTCTGGTCCTAGTGTGGTTCCGGCATGGCACGCTGAGCCTTTGGTTAATTCCTCTTCCTGGTGGGAAATGAGAGTTAAATTTGCCCTTCCAGACACCTCCACCTAATCTCTCATTGGTTCTCCCTATTCCTGTTCATTTTCCACAGAAATTGCAAATTGGGCCATACAGGAGGTTAAAGGCACTGACTCTCCAAGTGGGGAGAGTGTTAGTAAAGCGTCTGGAATGTTGCACCCGAGTACCAGGGGACGAAAACTGAGACACATTTGAACACGTTTCCCGATCACACGGTGGATCATACTCTGGGTTCCACATGCATGTTTTAGCTGAAGGAAGAATCCCTTAAACCTGGAGAGTTGAGACCCATGGAATGGGTACCATGCAATATGACTTCAAAGGGTCTGCATTTGCTCACCGAACCTCACCAATCCTATCACTGCTGCGTTTATGCCGCTGTACACACGCTTGATTCTCTTTCGGAGACATATAAATCTATAGGTTTTAAGATTCTTACTAGTCAGGTAGATTCTTACTAGTCAGGTATATTCCTAGGCGTTTAATATAGGGTGTTGAGTCCACTTCGTTGAGCAAGGGGTACCTTTTGTCTATTATATTTTTGGCTTATGGAACGGTATCTGTGCCAATTTTAATCTCTGGTTTCATGCAGCACCCCATATCGGCTTTCCCCTTAAGCAAGCATAAGTTGGTTTTCTACATTTTTGACCCTGTTCTGTTTTGTAATTCAGTTCCTGTGTAGCCAAGTTTACATTCCGTGTAGTAGTGATATCTTATGATGTTTCTTTTTCTGTGTGACTAATTTCACTTAGAATCATCGTATCTGAATCCACTCATTATGCTGCTCCGGGCCTGATGACATAGATTTCATTTCTGAGTGATATTGCATTGTACGTAAGTACCACAACTTCTTTATCCATTTTTTGCTTTTTGCGATATTTAACTTGTACCGTAAACGAGGTTCTTGTAAACAGAGCCATCCCAAACTTTGGGGTGGCTGTGTCTTTTTGATTTTAATTTCCCTAAGCTATAGGACCATAAGTGGAAGTGCCCTAGGCTCTGTTGCTTAGTTTTTTGGATGTTTCAGGAAACACCATACACTTCTCCAGAGTGGCTGTTGGCCATTTACATCTCGCCCATCAGCATAACAAGGCTCCCAGTTCTCCATGGCCTGTCCTGCATTTCTGGATTTTACACTTTTTTCAGAAGGCCCTTTGACCGGTGGGCAGTGAGACTTCATTGTAGTGCAGATTTCCTTTGCGAGCTTGCTTGGTTGGCCAGAAAGTGCGTATGCGTTTCTTCCTGAATATATTCAGGAAAGAACGCATACGCCCTTTTTGGCCAAGTGCATCATTGTCGACGTTCTGAGTCTTTTCATATGTTTTCAGTGCAATTCCAGTCTACCTCCTGAAATCGGTTTCCTGCAGTTCTGCCTTGCTCTCAGTTCCTCTTCATAGCCTTACCTCAATATACGTTTGGAAAATAGTTGGCCTTTATAACTCTGCAGGTTTTTCAATTGCAGTGGCCCTTAGCTCCATTTTTCAGCTCTTATTTTTGTGATCTTGCCTCATATCCACAGGATTTCTTCAGGCCCTATTCTTCTTCTGGGGCGCCTTGCTCTGCCTTTGGTTAATTCTTCTTCCTGATGTGAAATTAGAGTGACATGTGCCCATTGAAACCGCTACAGCTATTTTCTCACTGGTTCCCCCTATTCCCATTCATCCTCCGCACTAACTGCAGACTGTGCGATACCGGAACTTAAAGGCATTGACTCTCCATGTGGAGATGTTGTTAGTAAAGTGGCTGGAATGTTGATCCGGAGCCCCAGGAGAGGAAAATGAGGTGCATTTTAGAAACCTTTCCCGATCATATGGTATACCATCTGCTGGATTTCCCATGCATGGTTTAGCTGTAGGAAGATTCCCTTCAACTTGGAGTGTTGGGACCCTTGGAATAAGTAGCATGAAGTATTGCATTAAACTTTCGGCAGTTGCTCACCAAAGCTCTCCAATCCTTTCAGCCCCAAGTGTCCAGCCTTATGTCTTATCCAGCTGTGGGTTTATATGTGGTCATTCCAGGTTGCATCACAGCCCCTGAGCGAATTTTGTAAGAATTTTTCTCTCTTTCATTGTTTCTGCGTTTTGGTTTTAAAATTTATTTCTATAATGGGGTTTAGCTCATTTTCACTGCTGTGTTTGTGCCGCTCTGCGCACACTTGATTCCCTTATGGAGATATATCAATACATGGGTTTTAAGATTCTTATTACTCAGATATATTTCTCTGTGGTGTATAGGGTGTGTTGAGGCCAGTTCATTGAGCAAGGTGTAGATCTTGTCTGATACCTATTTGGTTTATTGAACGGTATCTGTGCTAATTTCAAACTCTGGTTTTATGCATCACCCCACCTCTCCTTTCCCCTTAAGCTGACATAAGTGTGTTTTCTAAATGTGAGACACTGTTCTGTTTTGTCATTCATTTTTTGTGCAGCCATATTTATCCTCCCTCTATAAGTGATATCTTATGATATGTTTCTTTTTCTGTTTGACTTATTTCAAGTAGTATTATCGGACCTCAATCCACTCTTTATCCTTCTACTAGCCTTATTACATTGATTTCATGGTGAAGAGATATTCCATTGTACATAAGTACCACATTTTCTTTATCCATTGTTCTCTTTCCTGGGATATTTAAGGTGTACTGAAGTTGAGGTTCTTGTAAACAGAGTAGCCCTAAACTGTGGTGTGCTTGTGTCTTGTTGATTTTTAGACTTCCCTAGATATACTCCCGTGATTGGAAGTGCCCTATGCTCTGTCGCTCTGTTTTTTAGATGATTTAGGAACCACCATACACTTCTCCAGAGTGGTTCTCGGCAGTTCACACACTGTCCATCAGCGTATAAAGGCTCCCTGTTCTCCATGGCCTGTCCTGCATTTCTGGTTTTTACAATTTTTTCGGATGGCCCTTTTGACCGGTGGGAAATGAGACTTCTTTGTTGTGCACATTTGCATTGCTTGCTTGCTTGGTTGCCCATAAAGTGCGTATGCGTTTTTTCCTGGATATATTCAGGAAATAACACATACTCCCTTTTGGGCCAACTGCATCATTGTCGAAATTCTGCCGCTTTTCATGTGCTTTAAAGGCGAGTCCAATCTATCTCTTGAAATCTGTTTCTTGCAATTCTGTCTTGCATTCAGATCCTCTTCTTTGCCTTACCTCAACATATTTTTGGACGTTAGTTTTCATTTATAACTCTGCAGGTTTGTGAATTGCAGTGACCCTGAGCTCCATTTTTTAAGTTGCTCTTTTGTGAGCTGGCCTCAAAACTGCAGGATTGCTTCAGGCCCTATTTTGGCTCCGGCGAGGCGGGCTGAGCCTTTTTTTAATTCTTATTCTTAATGGGAAATTAGAGTGACATGTGCCCGTCCAAACCCCTACAACTATTCTCTCATTGTTTCCCCCTGTTCCCGTTCATCCTCCTCACAATTTGCAAAATGTGTGAAACAGAAGTTTAAATGTGCTGATTCTCTAAGTGGGGAGATTCTAAGTAACGTGGCTGGAATGATGAACAGGAGCACCAGGAGAGGATAAATGAAGTGCATTTTAGACACATCTCCCGATCACATGGTGTACAGTCCTCTGGGTTTTCCATGCATGTTTTAGCTGTAGGAAGATTCCTTGAACCTGCAGATTTGGGACCCATTGAATGGGTACCAGGTAGTATTACTTTAAAGGGTGTGCATTTCCTCACCCAACCCCACATTTCTCTTAGTGCGAACAGTTTCCAGCCTTATGTCTCATCCTGCTGTGGGTCTAGATGTGTTCAATCCATGTTGCATCACCGTCCCTGAGGAAAAGTTGTAAGAGGTTTTCTCTGTCTCTCTGTCGTTTATTTTTTTCAATTTATTACTATGTTGTTTACAGCTGATTTTCAAAGCTCTGTTTCTTGCTGCTGTACATCTACTTGATTCACGTACAGAGAGACATCAATAATTTCTTTTTCAGATTCTTACCAGTCATAGATATTCTTTTCCGGTGACTTGAGTGTGCTGAGTGCAGTTCTTTTAGTTACCGTGTAGGCCTTGTTGATTATCAGTTTGGTATTTGGAATGGTATCTTTGCTAATTTCAACCTCCTGGATGATGCCTCACCCCTCCCCACCTTTCCCGTTTAGCAGCCTTACACGTGTTTTCTACATATTTATGTCACTTAGAATGATCATACGTAACTCCTCCGGAGTTGTTACAACTGGCCATATTTCATTGATTTCCAGGCTGAGTAATATTCCACTCTACATAAGTACCACATCTCTATCCATTTTTTCCCTCCAGAGACATTTAAGTTATATCCTAGTCGAGGATCTTTTAAACAGAGAGGCAGTAAACATTGGGGTGCCTGTGTCCTCTCGATTTTTGTTTTTCCCAAGATATACGCCCATGAGTGCAAGTGCCCTATGCTCTGTAGCTCATTTTTTAGATGCTTTAGTAAACACAATACAGTTCTCCAGAATGGCCGTTGGCAATATACATTTCCACTATAAGCCTCACAGGGCTCCCTCCTCTCCTTGCCCTGTCCTGCATTTCTGGCGTTTACACTTTATGAGGATGGCTCTTCTGACTGATGCGAAGTGATATCTTTTGTAGTATTGATTTCCAGTGCCCACCTGTTTGGTTGGCTAAAAAAGTGTATGCCCTTTTCTTGAATATATACAGAAAAAAACGCATACAGCCTTTTTGGCCAACTGCAATGTCGGCAATGTTCAGCCCCTTTTCTTGTGCTTAATGGCGAGTCCTTTCTACCTCCTCAAATCCCTTTCCTGCCATTCTCCCTTGCTTGCCAATCCTTTTCTCTGACTTTCCTCAAGACATTTTTCAGTGATAGATATTTTCAACTCTGCAGTTTCGTGAATTTTACTGCCCCTGAGTTCCATTGTTCAACTTGTGTTTATGGGAACTGGCCACAAAGCAGTGGGATTTCCTCAAGCCCTATACTGTTTCCATGGGCAACCCTAGCCTTTGGTCAATTCATCTTCCTGATTGGAAATTAGAGTGACATGTGCCTGTCTGAACACCTAGGACTTGTCTCTCATTGTTCCTCATCCTTCCGCTTCATCCTCTGGACAAATTCCAAACTGTACGCAACAGGATGTTGACAGTGTTGACATCTCCAAGTGGGGAGACTGTTAGTAAAGACGCTGGAGGGGTGAACCCGAGCACCAGGAGATGAGGAGATGAGATGCCTTTTCCAAACTCTTCCCGATCAGACGGTATACCATCCTCTGGATGTGACAGACATGTTTTAGCAGTAGGAAGAGTCCCATTCATGTAAGGAGAACACCAGGGCTTTTTCAAAATCAGTGTCTCCCCGAAACCCAAACTGGGGAGTTTTTTAAGCTACGGCTACACATATGTTCATTAAGGGCCTTGGGAAGTAGGCAGAGTCCAAACTTTAGATGACTGAAGTCTTCAGGGTCAGAAGCACTCACCACCGGCTTCCCTTAGGTTACACTTTAACTGTCATTGATAGATGATGTCAATAAAAATATCTATTCTTTTTCCGATTATTTCCCCTTATAGGTTATTGCACAATATTGAGTGTAGTTCCCTGTGCTATACAGTAGTTCCTTGTTGATGATCTATTTTATACATAGCAGTGTGTATGTGTTAATTCCAAACTGTTAATTTATCCCTCCTCCCACCTTTCCCCTTTGGTAATAATAAATTATAAGATTTTATACTTCTCAGAAATGGGGGAGCTGAAAGAGAGGTATCATTTTCAATGGAAAAGCATTTAAAACAAGATTGAAGCTTTAACCAAGATTATTAGATGTACATCCTTGGAAAGAAATCACTTCATTTCTCTAATATTGACCTGACAAATAGGACAAACCTTCTCACTGAACTTGCTTATAATAAAGTGATGGAAATATCAAATGGAAGTGTTAGAAACATCTTATTTTACCCGAGCCTTATAAACTGTTCTATGTTAACTACAGTTTGGCTCACACATCTGTTCATTGAAGTTACAATAGTCTCAATTTCTGTTACTGATCCTCCAGAGTGGACCCCAACAAGGGTCCCCCTGCCCAGTGTCATTGGGGCCAACAGATCGAGACTGAGTTTGGTTCCCAAGCAAAGGAAACTTTATATTTTCATCAGAGAATGGAGAGGTGAGAGCATGCACTACCCCGTGGGCTGTGGGCTGGGCTGCTGTGTAGAGATCCTGTCAGAGTCAGTGGGAGGGAGGGGGCGGAGCTCTCAAGGGCCGGGTTGGCTGCAGCTCAGGCTCTATATCTCGGAGTCTGCACTGGGCCCCAGGAGCTGAGGTGTCGACCCAGCCATTCTGCACCAGGAAATCTGGTCTGAAGTGCCGGGTGTGGAACCTCTGCATGCGGGACCCTAGGAGCACGTGAAATTAGACAAAGCACAAAGGATAAAAAAGGTCAGACTTGACTTTATTGCCCAGATTCTATTTTTATCTCCCAGGGATTTTTAATGGGCTTTGCTGGGGACAAACCCCTCCTCTGCCTTTTGTCCCGTTCCTCACTCTTGGAGTGCTGAGGGTGCAGACCCTTCTTCTGTAACTGCTGAGTGCTGAGTTGGGAGCCCTCATACCAGGGGACGAGGGTCAGAACTTCTCCCCAGCAGCCTCCAGGTGACGTTGATTGGCCCCAGGACCCCTGCCTCCCTGCTCGTCCGCCTGAGCACCAGCATTGGAAGTGTTATAGATTCTAATGACCTTTAAGGGTCCAGGAAAGAGATGTGCAGAGACGCTGTGGGGGCCGGTTTCACCCCGCCCCACATTTGTTCGGCCACCTTAGGCTGACCGTTTCTGCCAGCCTAGATGCTCTGACCAGTAGTCTGCTCTTTCTTCAATTAGGCCCCTGAATTAACATAAAAACAGCACCAGGTGTCAGAGCCCTGCCCGCTCAACTCCCAGACAGTCCAGGGTCAGTGGTGATCAAGGACCATGATGGCCACTGAGTCAACAGCCTTTTGAAGTAAACAGGAGTCCAGCCGGTCTTATTGGCCACCATCATCACGGTGTCTGTAGGCTTTTCTATGGTGACAGTGTGATATACGGTTCCCCCGCCAAGATTATTAGCTCCCCTCCGGGTGCAGGAAGTCCTGCAAGCAGTAGTCTACTCCTTCGGGACACACTATTGTTGTTTTATGAGAGAAACTCCAGGTCAAGTGATGTTCACATGAGTCGTCATGGTGCCCTGTTGCCTCCGGTTATCTCTCTGGATGTTGGAGTTGGAGGGCCTCCTCACTCGAGGTCGGTGTGCCCACGGAGCGAACCCTGCAACTTCAGGGCATGGTTGGTGATTAGGATCACCACGGGGGGTCCTTTTCCCTTAGGAGGGAGGTGGCCTTTTGGGCTGCTGATTTCCAGGTTTTTAGATACCGCCAGTATCTTGGCCAGATGTGGCAGTGGGCCAAGCCCCTTGGTGACTGTAGTTTATCCTACCTGGATGGCATTCTTGCGTTGTTCCATTTCAAGTGGTCCCAGTTTTTGCACTAATTCTCCAATGGCGATTCACCTTTCACCGGGAATGGAAAGGTCAAAGGGTTTAGCTCAATTAGGGAGTTCCAGGGCAAGGGTCTGAATTGACTGCTCTTTCCATTCTTGAAAGGCCACTTCTGGATTCTGTTCAAAAGGATCATCATCTTTTCCTTTCAGTGTTTCATATAGAGGCCCAGCTAGTAGACTGTAGTTAGGGATCCAGAAGCAGCAAACCCTGGCCTCCCCAGGAACCCCTAAGCTGTCTTCTAGTTTTAGAAAGGGGTAAGGCTGCAAATGGTTTCTTCCCTTTCCTGGGATGGGCTTCTCTGACCTTGTGTGAGAATGAAGCCCAGGCAGGTCACCGCAGTCTGTGATATTTGAGCTTTTTCTTGGACAACTTCTATCCTTTATTGGCTTGGTAGTTCAGAGGCCTCCTTAGTAGGGCTGGCGATCAGAATGTCGTCTGCATATTGAAGGAGGGTTTCCTTTTCCAGAGGTAGAACTTTTCGGTCGTTAGCTAAGCTTTCCCCAAAGATGGTGTGGGAATTTTTGAACCCTTGGGGCAAGACGGCCCGGAAGTATTGTTTTAGTTGTATGTTGAGTCCTGCCACTCACAAGCCAAAATTTCTTGTGACTCTGGGACTAATGGAATACAAAAGAAGGCATCATTGAAGACTAATACAGAATACCATGTCCTGGTGGTTGGTAGAATGACCAGCAGGGTGTAGGAATCAGGAGCAACTGGAGGTATATCCTCGGTGGCTTCACTGACTGTCCTGACATCCTTTACCAGGTCCCCAGCAGCCCATGGGGCTCTCGTGGTCAGGCCAATCCCAGGATATGGAGCTCTCCTGGGCAGGTACCCCACCCCCAACCCAGCCCACGGGGCTCTCATGGTCAGGCCCCTCCCAGGATACAGAGCTACCCTTGCAGGTACCGTGGCAGGGCTGGGCACACAGGAACCGTGCACATAGCCCTCATTGAAGAGCACCCCCAGCTCACCTGTCGCTCAGAGCTGACACAGAGCACCTCAGAGCAGGACTTGAACTAACAAACAGCAGCTCCGACAGGTCTGTGACCCTGGGCATCACTCTGTGTGGCCTCCCTCCACCTGGTCTTCCAGAGACTTCCACTGCACCCAGGGCACCAGGCCTCTGTCTCCAACCACCACCCACCCCTCCTCTCCCTGACTCCTGGGTTCCTCTCATTAGGAGAGGGTTTTCTTGAAGTTGTCTCCCACTCATGGGCCAGATAAAATGATTAGAAAACAAGCCAAAGCTGCAGCCCCTTGTCTATCCTGACTCTCAGGAGCCCACACCTGTTCCTTGGACCTGGCCGGTTCAGCAAGTTCCATTTTCTGCAACTGTGAGCCCCTGAGGGGTGATGATTGGCTACCTGGGCAGCCTTACCATGCTGGCCAGCCCTCCCCAGGTGTGCCTGGGTTGAGATCAATATAAATACCACTCCAGGCAGCAAAAGCCCCTGCAGCTGTGCCTGACGCCATTTTCTCTGCCCTGTCAGCAGTCTCGGGGCTGGGCTGGTGGGAGGGAGTGAGAGGCCACGGCTTTGTGGGTGGCCCAGTGTGAGTGGGGCTCTGCTGGACTTTCTGCAGCAGATGCCAGGCTGCCACCTGCTAAAGAAGAGGATGTGTCACCCATACCTGCTGCTGGAATTTCTCCCTGGGCAGAGGTGAGGAAGGAAAAAAGCAGTGGGGGCAGGGACAGGACGGGTATCTCAGGCAGGGAAATGGAAATCTTCCAGAAGAGCACCCAGGGCCAGGACCATCCTGGCTGGCCTGCAGGCACCAAGTCAGCTGGCATGCTGTCACTCGTGTGGCTCCATGGCCCTTCCTCTAGGCTTTCAAGTCCTTGTATATATTCAGGTGTTTTACCTGGGAAGGGTGGGAACAGTTCAGCAGCAAGTGGCCTGGGGCTCAGCTCACGTTTACTCACAGATGCCTCGGCAAGGTGCCCCAGCTTTGCAATGAGGACGCTTGTTGTGTGGGGGTTGCTGGCTGAATGGGAGACGATTCCCCACCACTGACCAACTTCAGAATTGTTTACAACTGGAGCAAGTGCCCTGATACGGTTTTCCTCTGAGTAACTGGTGGGTTCTGTTTTTTTTTTTCTCTTTTTCGTTTTTGGTTCAAGGTAGATTTTATTCCTCTTTTTTGTATTTACAGATATAAGCATGGAAATAATTTATTCATATAAATACATGTATGTGAAGGGAATAATTGTTTTTTCTGTTTTATTTTTTAAATTTTATTTCTTTTTAATTTTATTTTATATTTTTATACAGCAGGTTCTCATTGGTTATCTATTTTATACATATAAATGTTTACATGCCAATCCCAATCTCTCAACTCCTCCCACCACCACCCCTCCAAGAGCTTTCCCCCCTTGTTGTCCATACGATTGTTGTCTACATCTGTTGCTCTATTTATGCCTTGCAAAACGGTTAATCTGTACAGTTTTTCTAGGTTCCACATATATGCATGAATATACAAGATTTGTTTTTCTCTTTCTGACTTACTTCACTCTGTAGGACAGTCTCTAGATCCATCGACGTCTCTACAAATGACCCAATTTCATTCCTTTCATGGCTTAGTAATATTCCATTTTATATATGTACCACAGCTTTATGCATTCGTCTGTCTGTGGGCATTTAGGTTGCTTCCATTACCTCGATATTGTAAATAGTGATGCAATGAACATTGCGGTGAATGTCTCTTTTTGATTTATGGTTTTGTCTGAGTATATGTCCAGTCCTGGGATTGCTGTATCATATGGTAATTCTATTATTAGTTTCTTAAGAAACTCCATATTGTTCTCCATAGTGACTGTATCAATTTATATTCCCAACAATAGTGGAAGAGTGTTCCTTTTCTCCACACCCTTTCCAGCATTTGTTGTTTGTAGATTTTCAGATGATGCCCATTCTAACAGGTGTGAGGTGATACCTCATTGTTGAGTCCATTTCGTTGAGCAACGGGTAGGTCTTGTCTATTACATATTTGGCTTATGGAACGGTATCTGTGCTAATTTCAAACTCTGGTTTTATGCAGCACCCCAACTCACCTTTCCCCTTAAGCAAGCATAAGTTGGTTTTCTAAACTTGAGACCCTGTTCTGTTTTGTAATTCAGTTCATGTGTAGCCAAGTTTACATTCCGTGCATTAGTGATACCTTATGATGTTTCTTTTTCTGTGTGACTTATTTCACTTAGAATCATCATGCCTCAATCCACTCATTATGCTGGTACAGGCCTGGTGACACAGATTTCATTGCTGAGTGGTATTCTGTTGTACATAAGTACCGCAACTTCTTTATCAATTATTTGTTCTCTGGGATATTTAACTTGTACTGTAGAAGAGGCTCCTGTAAACAGAGCCGTTGTAAATTTTGGGGTGGCTGTGTCTTTTTGATTTTAATTTCCCTAAGCTATAGGACCATAAGTGGAAATGCCCTAGATTCTGTTGCTTTGTTTTTCAGATGTATCAGGAAACACCATACACTTCTCCAGAGTGGCTGTTGGCAATGTACATCCCGCCCATAAGCATAACAAGGCTCCTTTTTCCCCATGGCCTGTCTTGCCTTTCTGGATTTTACACTTTTCTCAGTGGCCCTTTAGACCGGGGGGAAGTGACACTTCATAGTAGTTCGGATTTCCATTGCAAGCTTGCTTGGTTTGCCAAAAAGGGCGTATGTGTTTTTTCCTGAATATATTCAGGAACAAACTCATACGCCCTTTGTTGCCATGTGCATCATTGTCGATGTTCTACCTCTTTTCCTATGCTTTAAATGCAAATCCAGTCTACCTCCTGAAATCGGTTTCCTGCAATTCTGCCCCGCTTTCAAGTCCTCTTCGCAGCCTTACTTCAATATATTTTTGGACGTTATCTGTCATTTATAACTCTGCAGGTTTGTGAATTACAGGGCCCCTGAGCTCCTTTCTTCAACTCGCTTTCTTGTGAGCTGGCCGCAAACCCGCAAGACTGCTTCAGGCCCTAATCTGCTTCTGGCAGGGCACGCTGAGCCTTTGGTTAATTCCTCTTCCTGGTGGGAAATGAGTGTTAAATATGCCCGTCCAGACACCTACCTCACTCTCAACCCCTTGGTGATGTGGGTCCTCTGGTTTGTGGCCACTTTTGCTGGGTTCCTCACCTTTCAATGATGTGGTCCCACTAGTGTGAGGACACTCCTGCCTGGTTCTCATCCACGTGGTTATGTGGACCCCCTGGTGAGAGTCTGTTCCTGGCTTTGTTCCTCACCCACCTGTGAGGGAGACCCTCTGCTGATAGGTCACTCCTGCATGGCTGGCACACATTGCCTTGGTGAAGTCAGCCGTGTGGTGGCAGTTGGAGCGTGCTGGGAATCTCTTCCCCCGGTGATGAGGGTCCTCTTGCGTCAGGCCCTAACTGCTGGGCTCACCAACTTTTCTTAGGGAGCCCAGTGATGCTTTGGCACTCCTCTTAGGATCCCATCTCCATGGGGATGTGGGCCTTCTGCTCTGAGGTCCCAACGGCTGGGTTGTTCACATTTTCATGATGTGGGCTCTCTGGTGTTAGTTCACAGAAGCCTGGATCCCATAGCCTCTGTGCTCTTGGCTGCCTGCTGGGAGGTTCCAACTGCTGGATTCCTCACTTTTTTAATTTTTTGGGCCCTCTGTTGTGAGGATCCTCCTGCCTGCCTCACTCCCAGCCCCTTCGTGATGTGTGTCGTCTGGTTTGAGGCCACATGTGCTGGGTTCCTCACCTTTCGATGATGTGGGACCAATGGTCTTAGGAGACTCCTGCCTGGTTCACATCCCCTTGGTGATGTGGGCCCTCTGTTGAGAGTCTGATCCCGGCTGGGTTCCTCACCCATCTGTGAGGTAGGCCGTCTGATGTGAGGTCACTCTTGCCTGGCTTGCTCACCTCGCCTTGTGGACATGAGCCCTCTGGTGGCACTTGGAGCCTGCTGGGAGCCTCCTCTCCTCGGTGATGAGGGCCCTCTGGCATCAGGCCCTAACTGCTGGGCTCCCTACATTTTGTGATGTGCGCCCAGTGGTGCGAGGACACTCCAGCCAGGTTCACATCCCCATTGGGGTGTGGGCCTTCTGCTCTGAGGTCCCAAAGCCTGGGTTGCTCACAGTTTCATGATGTGGGCTCTCTGCTGTTAGTTCACTCCTGCCTGCATCCCATAGCTTCTGTGCTCTGGGCCGCCTGCTGGGAGGTTCCAACTGCTGGATTCCTCACCTTTCTTATTCTTTGGGCCCTCTGTTTTTAGGCTACTCCTGCCTGCCTCACTCCCATTCCCTTTGTGATATGTGTCCTCTGATTTGAGGCCACATGTGCTGGGTTCCGCACCTTTCGATGATGTGACCCCACTGGAGGGAAGACAGTCCTGACTGGTTCCCATCCCCTTGCTGATGTGGGCCCTCAGGTGAGAGTCTGATCCTGGCTGGGTTCCTCACCCTTCTGTGAGGTGGGCCCTCTGCTGTGAGGTCAATCATGCCTGTCTGGCACACGTCACCTTGGCGACGTGGGCCCTCTGGTGGCAGTTGGAGTGTGCTGGGATCCTCCTCCCCTCGGTGATGAGGGCCCTCTTGCCTTAGGCCATAACTGCTGGGCTCCCCACATTTTCTGATGTGCGCCAAGTGAGTGAGGAGACTCTTGCCAGGTTCCCATCCCCATGGCGATATGGGCCTTCTGCTCTGAGGTCAAAACGGCTGGCTTGCTCACAGTACCATGATGTGGGCCCTCTGCTGTGAGTTCACTCCGGCAAGGATCCCTTATCATCGGTGCTCTGAGCCGCCTGCTGGGAGGTTCCAACTGCTGGATTCCTCAACTTTTTTATTCTATGTGCCCTCTGTTGTGAGGCTCCTCCTGCCTGCCTCACTGCCAGCCCCTTGGTGATGACTGTCCTATGGCTTGAGGCCACATGTGCTGCGTTCCTCACCTTTCGATGATGTGACCCCACTCGTGTGAGGACACTCCTGCTTGGTTCCCATCCCCTTGGTGAGGTGGGCCCTCTGGCGAGAGTCTAATCCTGGCTGGGTTCCTCAACGTTCTGTGAGGTAGGCCCTCTGCTGTGAGGTCACTCCTGCCTGGCTGGCACACGTCACCTTGGAGACGTGAGCCCTCTGGTGGCAGTTGGAGCGTGCAGGGTGCCTCCTCCTCTCGGTGATGACGGCCCTCTGGCGTCAGGCCCTAAATGGTGGGCTCCCCACATTTTCTGATGTGCGCCCAGTGGTGCGAGGACACTCCAGCCAGGTTCCCATTCCCATGGGGATGTGGTCCTTCTGCGCTGAGGTCTCAACTCCTGGGTTGCTCACAGTTTTGTGATGTGGGCCCTCTGCTGTGAGTTCACTGTGGCCTGGATCCCATAGCCTCGGTGTTCTGGGCCGCCTGCTGGAAGGTCTAAATGCTGGAATCCTCACGTTTTTTATATTATGTGCCCTGTGTTGTGAGGCTACTCCTGCCTGCCTCACTCCAAGGCCCTTGGTGATGTGGGTCCTCTGGTTTGAGGACACATGTGCTGGGTTCCTCACCTTAAGATGATGAGGCCCCACTGGTGTGAGGATAATCCTGACTGGGTCCCATCCCCTTTGTGATGTGGGCCCTCTGGTGAGAGTCTGATCCTGGCTGGGTTCCTCACCCATCTGTGAGGTGGGCCCTCTACTATCAGGTAACTCTTGCCTGGGTTGCTCACCTCGCCTTGTTGACATGAGCCCTCTGGTGGCAATTGGACCCTGCTGGGAGCCTCCTCAGCTCTGTGATGAGGGCCCTCTGACGTCAGGCCCTAACTGCTGGGCTCCCCAACTTTTCTTAGTGAGCCCAGTGTTGCTCAAGCACTCCTCTTAGGTTCCCATCCCCATGGGGATGTGGGCCTTCTGCTCTGAGGTTCCAACGGCTGGGTTGATCACAATTTCATGATGTGGGCTCTCTGGTGTTAGTTCACTGTGGCCTGGATCCCATAGCCTCTGTGGTCTTGGCTGCCTGCTGGGAGGTTCCAACTGCTCGATTCCTCAACTTTTGTATTCTGTGGGTCCTGTGTTGTGATGCTCCTCCTGCCTGCCTCACTCGCAACCCCTTCGTGATGTGGGTCTTCTGGTTTGAGGCCACATGTGCTGGGTTAGGCAACTTTCAATGATGTGGCCCCACTGGTGTGAGGACACTCCTGCCTGGTTCCCATCCCCTTGGTGATGTGGGCCTTCTGGTGACAGTCTTATCCTGGCTGAGTTCCTCACTCTTCTGTGAGGTAGGCCCTCTGCTGTGAGGTCAATCCTGCCTGACTTGCACACATCACCTTGGCAACGTGGGCCCTCTGTTGGCACATGGAACCTGCTGGGAGCCTCCTGCCCTCGGTGATGATGGCCCTCTAGCATCAGGCTCTAACTGCTGGGCTCCCCACGTTTTCTGATGTGAGCCCAGTGATGCCAGGACACTCCTGTCAGGTTCCCATCCCCATGGGGATGTGGGCTTTCTGCTCTGAGGTCCCAATGCCTGGGTTGCTCACAGTTTCATGATGTGGGCTCTCTGGTGTTAGTTAACTCCTGCCTGCATCCCATAGCTTCTGTGCTCTCGGCCGCCTGCTGGGAGGTTCCAAATGCTGGATTCCTCACTTTTTTTATTCTTTGGGCCCTCTGTTTTTAGGCTACTCCTACCTGCCTCACTCCCATCCCCTTTGTGATGTATGTCCTCTGATATGAGGCCACATGTGCTGGGTTCCTCACCTTTCGATGATGTGGTCCCACTGGTGGGAGGACAGTCCTGACTGGTTCCCATCCCCTTGGTGTTGTGGGCCCTCTGGTGAGAGTCTCATCCTGCCTCGGTTCCTCACCCTTCTGTGAGATAGGCCCTCTGCTGTGAGGTCACTACTGCCTGGCTGGTGCATGCCACCTTGTAGACGTGGGCCCTCTGTTGGCAGTTGGAACCTGCTGGGAGTCTCCTCCCCTCAGTTATGAGGGCCCCCTGGCATCAGGCCCTAACTGCTGGGCTCCTAACATTTTCTGATATGTGCTAAGTGGTGCAAAGCCACTCCTGCCAGGTTCCCATCCCAATGGGGATGTGGGCCTTCTGTTCTGAGGTCCCAACAGCTGGGCTGCTCACAGGTTCATGATGTGGGCCCTCTGCTGTGAGTTCACTGCGGCCTGGATCCCATAGCCTCGGTGCTCTGGGCCACTTGCTGGGAGGTTCCAACTGCTGGATTCCTCAACTTTTATATTCTATGGACCCTGTGTTGTGAGGCCAGTCCTGCCAGCCTCATTCCGAACCCCTTGGTGATGTGGTTCCTCTGGTTTGAGGACACATGTGCTGGGATCCTCACCTTTCGATGATGTTGTCCCACTGGTGTGGGGACACTCCTGCCTGGTTCCCATCCCCTTGGTGATGTGGGCCCTCTGGTGAGAGTCTGATCCTGGCTGTGTTCCTCACCCTTCTGTGAGGTGGGCCCTCTGCTGTGAGGTCACTCCTGCCAGGCTGGCACACATCGCCTTGGCGACGTTGGCCCTCTGGTGGCAGCTGGAGCCTGCTGGGAGCCTCCTCCTCTCGGTGATGAGTGCCCTCTAGCGTCAGGCCCTAACTTCTGAGCACCCCACGTTTTCTGATGTGAGCCCAGTGATGCCAGGACACTCCTGTCATGTTCCCATCACCATGGGGATGTGGGCCTTCTGCTCTGAGGTCCCAATGTCTGGGTTGCTCACAGTTTCATGATGTGGGCTGTCTGGTGTTAGTTCACTCTGGCCTGGTTCCTCTAGCCTCTGTGCTCTGGGCCGCCTGCTGGGAGGTTCCAACTGCTGGATTCCTCACCTTTCTTATTTTTGGGCCCTCTGTTATGAGGCTCCTCCTGCCTGCCTCACTCCCAGCCCCTTGGTGATGGGTGTCCTATGGTTTGAAGCCACATGTTCTGGGTTCCTCACCTTTAGATGATGTGGCCCTACTCATGTGAGGACACTCCTGCCTGGTTCCAATCCATTTGGTGATGTGGGCCCTCTGGTGCGAGTCTGATCCTGACTGGGTTCGTCACACTTCTCTGAGGTGGACCCTCTGCTGTGAGGTCATTCGTGCCTGGTTGGCACACATCGCCTTGGCGACGTCAGCCCTCTGGTGGCAGTTGGAGCCTGCTGGGAGCCTCCTTCCCTTGGTGATGAGGGTCCTCTGGCGCCAGGCCCTAACTGCTGGTCGCCCAAAATTTTCTGACACGTTCTCAGTGGTGCGAGGACACTCCTACCAGAATTCCATCCCCATGGGGATGTGGGCCTCCTGCTCTGAGGTCCCAATGGCTGGGTTGCTCAGTTTCATGACATGGGCCCTCTTCTGTGAGTTCACTGTGGCCTGGATCCCATAGCCTCGGTGCTCTGGGCCGCCTGCTGGGAGGTTCCAACTGCTGGATTCCTCACTTTTTTATTCTATGTGCCCAGTGTTGTGAGGCTACTCCTGCCTGCCTCACTCCGAGGTCCTTGGTGATGTGGGTCCTCTGGTTTGAGGACACATGTGCTGAGTACCTCAGCTTTCGATGATGTGGCCCCACTGATGTGAAGACACTCCTGCCTGGTTCCCATCCCCTTGGTGATGTGGGCCCTCTGGTGAGAGTCTGATGTTGGCTGGGTTTCTCACCCTTCTGTGAGGTGGGACCTCTGCTGTGAGGTAACTCCTGCCTGGCATGCTAACGTTGCCTTGGCAATGTGAGCCCTCAGGTGGCAGTTGGAGCCTGCTGGGAATCTCCTCCCCTCAGTTATGAGAGCTCTGGATAAAACACATATGCCCTTTTTTGCCAAGTGCATTATTTTCCAAGTTCTGTCTCTTTTCCTATGCTTTAAGAGCTACTCCCGTGTACGTTTTGAAATCAATTTCCAGCAATTCTGCCCTGCATTCAAGTCCTCTTCGCAGCCTTACTTCAGCATAATTTTGGATGATAGCTGTCATTTATAACTCCGAAGTTTTCTGAATTACAGTGCCCCTGAGCTCCTTTCTTCAACTCGCTTTCTTGTGAGCTGGCCGCAACACCGCAGGATCTCCTCAGGCCCTAATTTAGTTCCAGCATGGCACGCGGAGCCTTTGGTTAATTCCTCTTCCTGGTGGGAAATGAGAGTTAAATTTGCCCGTCCGGACACCTCCACCTAGTCTCTCATTGGTTCTCCCTATTCCTGTTCATTTTCCACAGAAATTGCAAACTGGGCCAAACAGGAGGTTAAAGGCACTGACTCTCCAAGTGGGGAGAGTGTTAGTAAAGCGTCTGGAATGTTGCACCCGAGTACCAGGGGACGAAAACTGAGACACATTTGAACACGTTTTCCGATCACACGGTGGATCATACTCTGGGTTCCACATGTATGTTTTAGCTGAAGGAAGAATCCCTTAAACAGGGAGAGTTGAGACCCATGGAATGGGTACCATGCAATATGACTTCAAAGGGTCTGCATTTGCTCACCGAACCTCAGCAATCCTATCACTGCTGCGTTTATGCCGCTGTACACACGCTTGATTCTCTTTCGGAGACATATAAATCCATAGGTTTTAAGATTCTTACTAGTCAGGTAGATTCTTACTAGTCAGGTATATTCTTAGGCGTTTAATATGGGGTGTTGAGTCCACTTCGTTGAGCAAGGAGTAGCTCTTGTCTATTACATATTTGGCTTATGGAACTGTATCTGTGCTCATTTCAATCTCTGGTTTTATGCAGCACCCCAACTCACCCGTCCCCTTAAGCAAGCATAAGTTGGTTTTCTACATTTGACACCCTGTTCTGTTTTGTAATTCAGTTCTTGTGTAGCCAAGTTTACATTCCATGTATTAGTGATATCTTATGATGTTTCATTTTCTGTGTGACTAATTTCACTTAGAATCATCGTACCTGAATCCACTCATTATGCTGCTACGGGCCTGATGACATAGATTTCATTGCTGAGTGATATTGCATTGTACGTAAGTACCACAATTTCTTTATTCATTTTTCGCTCTCTGTGATATTGAACTTGTACCGTAAACGAGGTTCTTGTAAACAGAGCCATCCCAAACTTTGGGGTGGCTGTGTCTTTTTGATTTTAATTTCCCTAAGCTATAGGACCATAAGTGGAAGTGCCCTAGGCTCTGTTGCTTTGTTTTTTGGATGTTTCAGGAAACACCATACACTTCTCCAGAGTGGCTGCTGGCAATTTACATCCCGCCCATCAGCATAACAAGGCTCCCAGTTCTCAATGGCCTGTCCTGCCTTTCTGGATTTTACACTTTTTTCAGATGGCCCTTTTGACCGGGGGGCAGTGAGACTTCATTTTAGTGCAGATTTCCTTTGCAAGCTTGCTTGGTTGGCCAAAAAGGGCGTATGCGTTTTTCCCTGAATATATTCAGGAAAAAACGCATACGCCCTTTATGGCCAAGTGTATCATTGTGGACGTTCTGCCTCTTTTCCTATGCTTTACATGCAATTCCAGTCTACCTCCTGAAATCGGTTTCCTGCAATTCTGCCCCGCTTTCAACTCCTCTTGGCAGCCTTACTTCAATATATTTTTGGAAGATAGCTGTCATTTATAACTCTGCAGGTTTGTGAATTACAGTGCCCCTGAGCTCCTTTCTTCAATTCGCTTTCTTGTGAGCTGGCCGCAACACCGCAGGATTGCTTCAGGCCCTAGTTTAGTTCCGGCACGGCATGCTGAGCCTTTGGTTAATTCCTCTTCCTGGTGGGAAATGAGAGTTAAATTTGCCCGTCCGGACACCTCCACCTAGTCTCTCATTGGTTCTCCCTATTCCTGTTCATTTTCCACAGAAATTGCAAACTGGGCCAAACAGGAGGTTAAAGGCACTGACTCTCCAAGTGGGGAGAGTGTTAGTAAAGCGTCTGGAATGTTGCACCCGAGTACCAGGGGACGAAAACTGAGACACATTTGAACACGTTTCCCGATCACACGGTGGATCATACTCTGGGTTCCACATGCATGTTTTAGCTGAAGGAAGAATCCATTAAACCTGGAGAGTTGAGACCCATGGAATGGGTACCATGCAATATGATTTCAAAGGGTCTGCATTTGCTCACCGAACCTCAGCAATCCTATCACTGCTGCGTTTATGCCGCTGTACACATGCTTGATTCTCTTTCGGAGACATATAAATCCATAGGTTTTAAGATTCTTACTAGTCAGATATATTCTTAGGCGTTTAATATGGAGTGTTGAGTCCACTTCGTTGAGCAAGGAGTAGCTCTTGTCTATTACATATTTGGCTTATGGAACGGTATCTGTGCTAATTTCAATCTCTGGTTTTATGCAGCACCCCAACACACCCATCCCCTTAAGCAAGCATAAGTTGGTTTTCTACATTTGACACCCTGTTCTGTTTTGTAATTCAGTTCTTGTGTAGCCAAGTTTACATTCCGTGTATTAGTGATATCTTATGATGTTTCTTTTTCTGTGTGACTAATTTCACTTAGAATCATCGTACCTGAATCCACTCATTATGCTGCTACGGGCCTGATGACATAGATTTCATTGCTGAGTGATATTGCATTGTACGTAAGTACCACAATTTCTTTATCCATTTTTCGCTTTCTGTGATATTGAACTTGTACCGTAAACGAGGTTCTTGTAAACAGAGCCGTCCCAAACTTTGGGGTGGCTGTGTCTTTTTGATTTTAATTTCCCTAAGCTATAGGACCATAAGTGGAAGTGCCCTAGGCTCTGTTGCTTTGTTTTTTGGATGTTTCAGGAAACACCATACACTTCTCCAGAGTGGCTGCTGGCAATTTACATCCCGCCCATCAGCATAACTAGGCTCCCAGTTCTCCATGGCCTGTCCTGCCTTTCTGGATTTTACACTTTTTTCAGATGGCCCTTTTGACCGGGGGGCAGTGAGACTTCATTGTAGTGCAGATTTCCTTTGCAAGCTTGCTTGGTTGGCCAAAAAGGGCGTATGCGTTTTTTCCTGAATATATTCAGGGAAAAACGCATACGCCCTTTTTGGCCAAGTGCATCATTGTGGACGTTCTGCCTCTTTCCCTATGCTTTACATGCAATTCCAGTCTACCTCCTGAAATCGGTTTCTTGCAATTCTGCCCTGCTTTCAACTCCTCTTGGCATCCTAATTCAATATATTTTTGGAAGATAGCTGTCATTTATAACTCTGCAGGTTTGTGAATTACAGTGCCCCTGAGCTCCTTTCTTCAACTCGCTTTCTTGTGAGCTGGCCGCAACACCCCAGGATTGCTTCAGGCCCTAGTTTGGTTCCGACACGGCATGCTGAGCCTTTGGTTAATTCCTCTTCCTGGTGGGAAATGAGAGTTAAATTGGCCCGTCCGGACACCTCCACCTAATCTCTCATTGGTTCTCCCTATTCCTGTTCATCTTCCGCAGAAATTGCTAACTGGGCCAAACAGGAGGTTAAAGGCACTGACTCTCCAAGTGGGGAGAGTGTTAGTAAAGCGTCTGGAATGTTGCACCCGAGTACCAGGGGACCAAAACTGAGACACATTTGAACACGTTTTCCGACCACATGGTGGATCATACTCTGGGTTCCACATGCATGTTTTAGCTGAAGGAAGAATCCCTTAAACATGGAGAGTTGAGACCCATGGAATGGGTACCATGCAATATGACTTCAAAGGGTCTGCATTTGCTCACCGAACCTCAGCAATCCTATCACTGCTGCGTTTATGCCGCTGTACACACGCTTGATTCTCTTTCGGAGACATATAAATCCATAGGTTTTAAGATTCTTACTAGTCAGGTAGATTCTTACTAGTCAGGTATATTCTTAGGCGTTTAATATGGGGTGTTGAGTCCACTTCGTTGAGCAAGGAGTAGCTCTTGTCTATTACATATTTGGCTTATGGAACTGTATCTGTGCTCATTTCAATCTCTGGTTTTATGCAGCACCCCAACTCACCCGTCCCCTTAAGCAAGCATAAGTTGGTTTTCTACATTTGACACCCTGTTCTGTTTTGTAATTCAGTTCTTGTGTAGCCAAGTTTACATTCCATGTATTAGTGATATCTTATGATGTTTCATTTTCTGTGTGACTAATTTCACTTAGAATCATCGTACCTGAATCCACTCATTATGCTGCTACGGGCCTGATGACATAGATTTCATTGCTGAGTGATATTGCATTGTACGTAAGTACCACAATTTCTTTATCCATTTTTCGCTCTCTGTGATATTGAACTTGTACCATAAACGAGGTTCTTGTAAACAGAGCCGTCCCAAACTTTGGGGTGGCTGTGTCTTTTTGATTTTAATTTCCCTAAGCTATAGGACCATAAGTGGAAGTGCCCTAGGCTCTGTTGCTTTGTTTTTTGGATGTTTCAGGAAACACCATACACTTCTCCAGAGTGGCTGCTGGCAATTTACATCCCGCCCATCAGCATAACTAGGCTCCCAGTTCTCAATGGCCTGTCCTGCCTTTCTGGATTTTACACTTTTTTCAGATGGCCCTTTTGACTGGGGGGCAGTGAGACTTCATTGTAGTGCAGATTTCCTTTGCAAGCTTGCTTGGTTGGCCAAAAAGGGCGTATGCGTTTTTCCCTGAATATATTCAGGAAAAAACGCATACGCCCTTTTTGGCCAAGTGTATCATTGTGGACGTTCTGCCTCTTTTCCTATGCTTTACATGCAATTCCAGTCTACCTCCTGAAATCGGATTCCTGCAATTCTGCCCCGCTTTCAACTCCTCTTGGCAGCCTTACTTCAATATATTTTTGGAAGATAGCTGTCATTTATAACTCTGCAGGTTTGTGAATTACAGTGCCCCTGAGCTCCTTTCTTCAATTCGCTTTCTTGTGAGCTGGCCGCAACACCGCAGGATTGCTTCAGGCCCTAGTTTGGTTCCGGCACGGCATGCTGAGCCTTTGGTTAATTCCTCTTCCTGGTGGGAAATGAGAGTTAAATTTGCCCGTCTGGACACCTCCACCTAGTCTCTCATTGGTTCTCCCTATTCCTGTTCATTTTCCACAGAAATTGCAAACTGGGCCAAACAGGAGGTTAAAGGCACTGACTCTCCAAGTGGGGAGAGTGTTAGTAAAGCGTCTGGAATGTTGCACCCGAGTACCAGGGGACGAAAACTGAGACACATTTGAACACGTTTCCCGATCACACGGTGGATCATACTCTGGGTTCCACATGCATGTTTTAGCTGAAGGAAGAATCCATTAAACCTGGAGAGTTGAGACCCATGGAATGGGTACCATGCAATATGACTTCAAAGGGTGTGCATTTGCTCACCGAACCTCAGCAATCCTATCACTGCTGCGTTTATGCCGCTGTACACACGCTTGATTCTCTTTTGGAGACATGTAAATCCATAGGTTTTAAGATTCTTACTAGTCAGGTATATTCTTAGGCGTTTAATATGGAGTGTTGAGTCCACTTCGTTGAGCAAGGAGTAGCTCTTGTCTATTACATATTTGGCTTATGGAACGGTATCTGTGCTAATTTCAATCTCTGGTTTTATGCAGCACCCCAACTCACCCGTCCCCTTAAGCAAGCATAAGTTGGTTTTCTACATTTGACACCCTGTTCTGTTTTGTAATTCAGTTCTTGTGTAGCCAAGTTTACATTCCGTGTATTAGTGATATCTTATGATGTTTCTTTTTCTGTGTGACTAATTTCACTTAGAATCATCGTACCTGAATCCACTCATTATGCTGCTACGGGCCTGTTGACATAGATTTCATTGCTGAGTGATATTGCATTGTACGTAAGTACCACAATTTCTTTATCCATTTTTCGCTTTCTGTGATATTAAACTTGTACCGTAAACGAGGTTCTTGTAAACAGAGCCGTCCCAAACTTTGGGGTGGCTGTGTCTTTTTGATTTTAATTTCCCTAAGCTATAGGACAATAAGTGGAAGTGCCCTAGGCTCTGTTGCTTTGTTTTTTGGATGTTTCAGGAAACACCATACACTTCTCCAGAGTGGCTGCTGGCAATTTACATCCCGCCCATCAGCATAACTAGGCTCCCAGTTCTCCATGGCCTGT
Organism: Leucopleurus acutus; assembly: GCF_964270905.1. Taxonomy (NCBI): domain Eukaryota; kingdom Metazoa; phylum Chordata; class Mammalia; order Artiodactyla; family Delphinidae; genus Leucopleurus; species Leucopleurus acutus. Next base: position 147,569 of record NW_028138983.1, read on the forward strand.
CCTGCCTTTCTGGATTTTACACTTTTTTCAGATGGCCCTTTTGACCGGGGGGCAGTGAGACTTCATTGTAGTGCAGATTTCCTTTGCAAGCTTGCTTGGTTGGCCAAAAAGTGCGTATGCGTTTTTTCCTGAATATATTCAGGAAAAAACGCATACGCCCTTTTTGGCCAAGTGCATCATTGTGGACGTTCTGCCTCTTTTCCTATGCTTTACATGCAATTCCAGTCTACCTCCTGAAATCGGTTTCTTGCAATTCTGCCCTGCTTTCAACTCCTCTTGGCATCCTAATTCAATATATTTTTGGAAGATAGCTGTCCTTTATAACTCTGCAGGTTTGTGAATTACAGTGCCCCTGAGCTCCTTTCTTCAACTCGCTTTCTTGTGAGCTGGCCGCAACACCCCAGGATTGCTTCAGGCCCTAGTTTGGTTCCGGCACGGCATGCTGAGCCTTTGGTTAATTCCACTTCCTGGTGGGAAATGAGAGTTAAATTGGCCCGTCCGGACACCTCCACCTAATCTCTCATTGGTTCTCCCTATTCCTGTTCATCTTCCGCAGAAATTGCTAACTGGGCCAAACAGGAGGTTAAAGGCACTGACTCTCCAAGTGGGGAGAGTGTTAGTAAAGCGTCTGGAATGTTGCACCCGAGTACCAGGGGACCAAAACTGAGACACATTTGAACACGTTTTCCGACCACATGGTGGATCATACTCTGGGTTCCACATGCATGTTTTAGCTGAAGGAAGAATCCCTTAAACATGGAGAGTTGAGACCCATGGAATGGGTACCATGCAATATGACTTCAAAGGGTCTGCATTTGCTCACCGAACCTCACCAATCCTATCACTGCTGCGTTTATGCCGCTGTACACACGCTTGATTCTCTTTCGGAGACATATAAATCCATAGGTTTTAAGATTCTTACTAGTCAGGTAGATTCTTACTAGTCAGGTATATTCTTAGGTGTTTAATATGGGGTGTTGAGTCCACTTCGTTGAGCAAGGAGTAGCTCTTGTCTATTACATATTTGGCTTATGGAACTGTATCTGTGCTCATTTCAATCTCTGGTTTTATGCAGCACCCCAACTCACCCGTCCCCTTAAGCAAGCATAAGTTGGTTTTCTACATTTGACACCCTGTTCTGTTTTGTAATTCAGTTCTTGTGTAGCCAAGTTTACATTCCATGTATTAGTGATATCTTATGATGTTTCATTTTCTGTGTGACTAATTTCACTTAGAATCATCGTACCTGAATCCACTCATTATGCTGCTACGGGCCTGATGACATAGATTTCATTGCTGAGTGATATTGCATTGTACGTAAGTACCACAATTTCTTTATCCATTTTTCGCTCTCTGTGATATTGAACTTGTACCATAAACGAGGTTCTTGTAAACAGAGCCGTCCCAAACTTTGGGGTGGCTGTGTCTTTTTGATTTTAATTTCCCTAAGCTATAGGACCATAAGTGGAAGTGCCCTAGGCTCTGTTGCTTTGTTTTTTGGATGTTTCAGGAAACACCATACACTTCTCCAGAGTGGCTGCTGGCAATTTACATCCCGCCCATCAGCATAACTAGGCTCCCAGTTCTCAATGGCCTGTCCTGCCTTTCTGGATTTTACACTTTTTTCAGATGGCCCTTTTGACTGGGGGGCAGTGAGACTTCATTGTAGTGCAGATTTCCTTTGCAAGCTTGCTTGGTTGGCCAAAAAGGGCGTATGCGTTTTTCCCTGAATATATTCAGGAAAAAACGCATACGCCCTTTTTGGCCAAGTGTATCATTGTGGACGTTCTGCCTCTTTTCCTATGCTTTACATGCAATTCCAGTCTACCTCCTGAAATCGGATTCCTGCAATTCTGCCCCGCTTTCAACTCCTCTTGGCAGCCTTACTTCAATATATTTTTGGAAGATAGCTGTCATTTATAACTCTGCAGGTTTGTGAATTACAGTGCCCCTGAGCTCCTTTCTTCAATTCGCTTTCTTGTGAGCTGGCCGCAACACCGCAGGATTGCTTCAGGCCCTAGTTTGGTTCCGGCACGGCATGCTGAGCCTTTGGTTAATTCCTCTTCCTGGTGGGAAATGAGAGTTAAATTTGCCCGTCCGGACACCTCCACCTAGTCTCTCATTGGTTCTCCCTATTCCTGTTCATTTTCCACAGAAATTGCAAACTGGGCCAAACAGGAGGTTAAAGGCACTGACTCTCCAAGTGGGGAGAGTGTTAGTAAAGCGTCTGGAATGTTGCACCCGAGTACCAGGGGACGAAAACTGAGACACATTTGAACACGTTTCCCGATCACACGGTGGATCATACTCTGGGTTCCACATGCATGTTTTAGCTGAAGGAAGAATCCATTAAACCTGGAGAGTTGAGACCCATGGAATGGGTACCATGCAATATGACTTCAAAGGGTGTGCATTTGCTCACCGAACCTCAGCAATCCTATCACTGCTGCATTTATGCCGCTGTACACACGCTTGATTCTCTTTCGGAGACATATAAATCCATAGGTTTTAAGATTCTTACTAGTCAGGTAGATTCTTACTAGTCAGGTATATTCCTAGGCGTTTAATATAGGGTGTTGAGTCCACTTCGTTGAGCAAGGGGTACCTTTTGTCTATTATATTTTTGGCTTATGGAACGGTATCTGTGCCAATTTTAATCTCTGGTTTCATGCAGCACCCCATATCGGCTTTCCCCTTAAGCAAGCATAAGTTGGTTTTCTACATTTTTGACCCTGTTCTGTTTTGTAATTCAGTTCCTGTGTAGCCAAGTTTACATTCCGTGTAGTAGTGATATCTTATGATGTTTCTTTTTCTGTGTGACTAATTTCACTTAGAATCATCGTATCTGAATCCACTCATTATGCTGCTCCGGGCCTGATGACATAGATTTCATTTCTGAGTGATATTGCATTGTACGTAAGTACCACAACTTCTTTATCCATTTTTTGCTTTTTGCGATATTTAACTTGTACCGTAAACGAGGTTCTTGTAAACAGAGCCATCCCAAACTTTGGGGTGGCTGTGTCTTTTTGATTTTAATTTCCCTAAGCTATAGGACCATAAGTGGAAGTGCCCTAGGCTCTGTTGCTTAGTTTTTTGGATATTTCAGGAAACACCATACACTTCTCCAGAGTGGCTGTTGGCCATTTACATCTCGCCCATCAGCATAACAAGGCTCCCAGTTCTCCATGGCCTGTCCTGCCTTTCTGGATTTTACACTTTTTTCAGAAGTCCCTTTGACCGGTGGGCAGTGAGACTTCATTGTAGTGCAGATTTCCTTTGCGAGCTTGCTTGGTTGGCCAGAAAGGGCGTATGCGTTTCTTCCTGAATATATTCAGGAAAGAACGCATACGCCCTTTTTGGCCAAGTGCATCATTGTCGACGTTCTGAGTCTTTTCATATGTTTTCAGTGCAATTCCAGTCTACCTCCTGAAATCGGTTTCCTGCAGTTCTGCCTTGCTCTCAGTTCCTCTTCATAGCCTTACCTCAATATACGTTTGGAAAATAGTTGGCCTTTATAACTCTGCAGGTTTTTCAATTGCAGTGGCCCTTAGCTCCATTTTTCAGCTCTTATTTTTGTGATCTTGCCTCATATCCACAGGATTTCTTCAGGCCCTATTCTTCTTCTGGGGCGCCTTGCTCTGCCTTTGGTTAATTCTTCTTCCTGATGTGAAATTAGAGTGACATGTGCCCATTGAAACCGCTACAGCTATTTTCTCACTGGTTCCCCCTATTCCCATTCATCCTCCGCACTAACTGCAGACTGTGCGATACCGGAACTTAAAGGCATTGACTCTCCATGTGGAGATGTTGTTAGTAAAGTGGCTGGAATGTTGATCCGGAGCCCCAGGAGAGGAAAATGAGGTGCATTTTAGAAACCTTTCCCGATCATATGGTATACCATCTGCTGGATTTCCCATGCATGGTTTAGCTGTAGGAAGATTCCCTTCAACTTGGAGTGTTGGGACCCTTGGAATAAGTAGCATGAAGTATTGCATTAAACTTTCGGCAGTTGCTCACCAAAGCTCTCCAATCCTTTCAGCCCCAAGTGTCCAGCCTTATGTCTTATCCAGCTGTGGGTTTATATGTGGTCATTCCAGGTTGCATCACAGCCCCTGAGCGAATTTTGTAAGAATTTTTCTCTCTTTCATTGTTTCTGCGTTTTGGTTTTAAAATTTATTTCTATAATGGGGTTTAGCTCATTTTCACTGCTGTGTTTGTGCCGCTCTGCGCACACTTGATTCCCTTATGGAGATATATCAATACATGGGTTTTAAGATTCTTATTACTCAGATATATTTCTCTGTGGTGTATAGGGTGTGTTGAGGCCAGTTCATTGAGCAAGGTGTAGATCTTGTCTGATACCTATTTGGTTTATTGAACGGTATCTGTGCTAATTTCAAACTCTGGTTTTATGCATCACCCCACCTCTCCTTTCCCCTTAAGCTGACATAAGTGTGTTTTCTAAATGTGAGACACTGTTCTGTTTTGTCATTCATTTTTTGTGCAGCCATATTTATCCTCCCTCTATAAGTGATATCTTATGATATGTTTCTTTTTCTGTTTGACTTATTTCAAGTAGTATTATCGGACCTCAATCCACTCTTTATCCTTCTACTAGCCTTATTACATTGATTTCATGGTGAAGAGATATTCCATTGTACATAAGTACCACATTTTCTTTATCCATTGTTCTCTTTCCTGGGATATTTAAGGTGTACTGAAGTTGAGGTTCTTGTAAACAGAGTAGCCCTAAACTGTGGTGTGCTTGTGTCTTGTTGATTTTTAGACTTCCCTAGATATACTCCCGTGATTGGAAGTGCCCTATGCTCTGTCGCTCTGTTTTTTAGATGATTTAGGAACCACCATACACTTCTCCAGAGTGGCTCTCGGCAGTTCACACACTGTCCATCAGCGTATAAAGGCTCCCTGTTCTCCATGGCCTGTCCTGCATTTCTGGTTTTTACAATTTTTTCGGATGGCCCTTTTGACCGGTGGGAAATGAGACTTCTTTGTTGTGCACATTTGCATTGCTTGCTTGCTTGGTTGCCCATAAAGTGCGTATGTGTTTTTTCCTGGATATATTCAGGAAATAACACATACTCCCTTTTGGGCCAACTGCATCATTGTCGAAATTCTGCCGCTTTTCATGTGCTTTAAAGGCGAGTCCAATCTATCTCTTGAAATCTGTTTCTTGCAATTCTGTCTTGCATTCAGATCCTCTTCTTTGCCTTACCTCAACATATTTTTGGACGTTAGTTTTCATTTATAACTCTGCAGGTTTGTGAATTGCAGTGACCCTGAGCTCCATTTTTTAAGTTGCTCTTTTGTGAGCTGGCCTCAAAACTGCAGGATTGCTTCAGGCCCTATTTTGGCTCCGGCGAGGCGGGCTGAGCCTTTTTTAAATTCTTATTCTTAATGGGAAATTAGAGTGACATGTGCCCGTCCAAACCCCTACAACTATTCTCTCATTGTTTCCCCCTGTTCCCGTTCATCCTCCTCACAATTTGCAAAATGTGTGAAACAGAAGTTTAAATGTGCTGATTCTCTAAGTGGGGAGATTCTAAGTAACGTGGCTGGAATGATGAACAGGAGCACCAGGAGAGGATAAATGAAGTGCATTTTAGACACATCTCCCGATCACATGGTGTACAGTCCTCTGGGTTTTCCATGCATGTTTTAGCTGTAGGAAGATTCCTTGAACCTGCAGGTTTGGGACCCATTGAATGGGTACCAGGTAGTATTACTTTAAAGGGTGTGCATTTCCTCACCCAACCCCACATTTCTCTTAGTGCGAACAGTTTCCAGCCTTATGTCTCATCCTGCTGTGGGTCTAGATGTGTTCAATCCATGTTGCATCACCGTCCCTGAGGAAAAGTTGTAAGAGGTTTTCTCTGTCTCTCTGTCGTTTATTTTTTTCAATTTATTACTATGTTGTTTACAGCTGATTTTCAAAGCTCTGTTTCTTGCTGCTGTACATCTACTTGATTCACGTACAGAGAGACATCAATAATTTCTTTTTCAGATTCTTACCAGTCATAGATATTCTTTTCCGGTGACTTGAGTGTGCTGAGTGCAGTTCTTTTAGTTACCGTGTAGGCCTTGTTGATTATCAGTTTGGTATTTGGAATGGTATCTTTGCTAATTTCAACCTCCTGGATGATGCCTCACCCCTCCCCACCTTTCCCGTTTAGCAGCCTTACACGTGTTTTCTACATATTTATGTCACTTAGAATGATCATACGTAACTCCTCCGGAGTTGTTACAACTGGCCATATTTCATTGATTTCCAGGCTGAGTAATATTCCACTCTACATAAGTACCACATCTCTATCCATTTTTTCCCTCCAGAGACATTTAAGTTATATCCTAGTCGAGGATCTTTTAAACAGAGAGGCAGTAAACATTGGGGTGCCTGTGTCCTCTCGATTTTTGTTTTTCCCAAGATATACGCCCATGAGTGCAAGTGCCCTATGCTCTGTAGCTCATTTTTTAGATGCTTTAGTAAACACAATACAGTTCTCCAGAATGGCCGTTGGCAATATACATTTCCACTATAAGCCTCACAGGGCTCCCTCCTCTCCTTGCCCTGTCCTGCATTTCTGGCGTTTACACTTTATGAGGATGGCTCTTCTGACTGATGCGAAGTGATATCTTTTGTAGTATTGATTTCCAGTGCCCACCTGTTTGGTTGGCTAAAAAAGTGTATGCCCTTTTCTTGAATATATACAGAAAAAAACGCATACAGCCTTTTTGGCCAACTGCAATGTCGGCAATGTTCAGCCCCTTTTCTTGTGCTTAATGGCGAGTCCTTTCTACCTCCTCAAATCCCTTTCCTGCCATTCTCCCTTGCTTGCCAATCCTTTTCTCTGACTTTCCTCAAGACATTTTTCAGTGATAGATATTTTCAACTCTGCAGTTTCGTGAATTTTACTGCCCCTGAGTTCCATTGTTCAACTTGTGTTTATGGGAACTGGCCACAAAGCAGTGGGATTTCCTCAAGCCCTATACTGTTTCCATGGGCAACCCTAGCCTTTGGTCAATTCATCTTCCTGATTGGAAATTAGAGTGACATGTGCCTGTCTGAACACCTAGGACTTGTCTCTCATTGTTCCTCATCCTTCCGCTTCATCCTCTGGACAAATTCCAAACTGTACGCAACAGGATGTTGACAGTGTTGACATCTCCAAGTGGGGAGACTGTTAGTAAAGACGCTGGAGGGGTGAACCCGAGCACCAGGAGATGAGGAGATGAGATGCCTTTTCCAAACTCTTCCCGATCAGACGGTATACCATCCTCTGGATGTGACAGACATGTTTTAGCAGTAGGAAGAGTCCCATTCATGTAAGGAGAACACCAGGGCTTTTTCAAAATCAGTGTCTCCCCGAAACCCAAACTGGGGAGTTTTTTAAGCTACGGCTACACATATGTTCATTAAGGGCCTTGGGAAGTAGGCAGAGTCCAAACTTTAGATGACTGAAGTCTTCAGGGTCAGAAGCACTCACCACCGGCTTCCCTTAGGTTACACTTTAACTGTCATTGATAGATGATGTCAATAAAAATATCTATTCTTTTTCCGATTATTTCCCCTTATAGGTTATTGCACAATATTGAGTGTAGTTCCCTGTGCTATACAGTAGTTCCTTGTTGATGATCTATTTTATACATAGCAGTGTGTATGTGTTAATTCCAAACTGTTAATTTATCCCTCCTCCCACCTTTCCCCTTTGGTAATAATAAATTATAAGATTTTATACTTCTCAGAAATGGGGGAGCTGAAAGAGAGGTATCATTTTCAATGGAAAAGCATTTAAAACAAGATTGAAGCTTTAACCAAGATTATTAGATGTACATCCTTGGAAAGAAATCACTTCATTTCTCTAATATTGACCTGACAAATAGGACAAACCTTCTCACTGAACTTGCTTATAATAAAGTGATGGAAATATCAAATGGAAGTGTTAGAAACATCTTATTTTACCCGAGCCTTATAAACTGTTCTATGTTAACTACAGTTTGGCTCACACATCTGTTCATTGAAGTTACAATAGTCTCAATTTCTGTTACTGATCCTCCAGAGTGGACCCCAACAAGGGTCCCCCTGCCCAGTGTCATTGGGGCCAACAGATCGAGACTGAGTTTGGTTCCCAAGCAAAGGAAACTTTATATTTTCATCAGAGAATGGAGAGGTGAGAGCATGCACTACCCCGTGGGCTGTGGGCTGGGCTGCTGTGTAGAGATCCTGTCAGAGTCAGTGGGAGGGAGGGGGCGGAGCTCTCAAGGGCCGGGTTGGCTGCAGCTCAGGCTCTATATCTCGGAGTCTGCACTGGGCCCCAGGAGCTGAGGTGTCGACCCAGCCATTCTGCACCAGGAAATCTGGTCTGAAGTGCCGGGTGTGGAACCTCTGCATGCGGGACCCTAGGAGCACGTGAAATTAGACAAAGCACAAAGGATAAAAAAGGTCAGACTTGACTTTATTGCCCAGATTCTATTTTTATCTCCCAGGGATTTTTAATGGGCTTTGCTGGGGACAAACCCCTCCTCTGCCTTTTGTCCCGTTCCTCACTCTTGGAGTGCTGAGGGTGCAGACCCTTCTTCTGTAACTGCTGAGTGCTGAGTTGGGAGCCCTCATACCAGGGGACGAGGGTCAGAACTTCTCCCCAGCAGCCTCCAGGTGACGTTGATTGGCCCCAGGACCCCTGCCTCCCTGCTCGTCCGCCTGAGCACCAGCATTGGAAGTGTTATAGATTCTAATGACCTTTAAGGGTCCAGGAAAGAGATGTGCAGAGACGCTGTGGGGGCCGGTTTCACCCCGCCCCACATTTGTTCGGCCACCTTAGGCTGACCGTTTCTGCCAGCCTAGATGCTCTGACCAGTAGTCTGCTCTTTCTTCAATTAGGCCCCTGAATTAACATAAAAACAGCACCAGGTGTCAGAGCCCTGCCCGCTCAACTCCCAGACAGTCCAGGGTCAGTGGTGATCAAGGACCATGATGGCCACTGAGTCAACAGCCTTTTGAAGTAAACAGGAGTCCAGCCGGTCTTATTGGCCACCATCATCACGGTGTCTGTAGGCTTTTCTATGGTGACAGTGTGATATACGGTTCCCCCGCCAAGATTATTAGCTCCCCTCCGGGTGCAGGAAGTCCTGCAAGCAGTAGTCTACTCCTTCGGGACACACTATTGTTGTTTTATGAGAGAAACTCCAGGTCAAGTGATGTTCACATGAGTCGTCATGGTGCCCTGTTGCCTCCGGTTATCTCTCTGGATGTTGGAGTTGGAGGGCCTCCTCACTCGAGGTCGGTGTGCCCACGGAGCGAACCCTGCAACTTCAGGGCATGGTTGGTGATTAGGATCACCACGGGGGGTCCTTTTCCCTTAGGAGGGAGGTGGCCTTTTGGGCTGCTGATTTCCAGGTTTTTAGATACCGCCAGTATCTTGGCCAGATGTGGCAGTGGGCCAAGCCCCTTGGTGACTGTAGTTTATCCTACCTGGATGGCATTCTTGCGTTGTTCCATTTCAAGTGGTCCCAGTTTTTGCACTAATTCTCCAATGGCGATTCACCTTTCACCGGGAATGGAAAGGTCAAAGGGTTTAGCTCAATTAGGGAGTTCCAGGGCAAGGGTCTGAATTGACTGCTCTTTCCATTCTTGAAAGGCCACTTCTGGATTCTGTTCAAAAGGATCATCATCTTTTCCTTTCAGTGTTTCATATAGAGGCCCAGCTAGTAGACTGTAGTTAGGGATCCAGAAGCAGCAAACCCTGGCCTCCCCAGGAACCCCTAAGCTGTCTTCTAGTTTTAGAAAGGGGTAAGGCTGCAAATGGTTTCTTCCCTTTCCTGGGATGGGCTTCTCTGACCTTGTGTGAGAATGAAGCCCAGGCAGGTCACCGCAGTCTGTGATATTTGAGCTTTTTCTTGGACAACTTCTATCCTTTATTGGCTTGGTAGTTCAGAGGCCTCCTTAGTAGGGCTGGCGATCAGAATGTCGTCTGCATATTGAAGGAGGGTTTCCTTTTCCAGAGGTAGAACTTTTCGGTCGTTAGCTAAGCTTTCCCCAAAGATGGTGTGGGAATTTTTGAACCCTTGGGGCAAGACGGCCCGGAAGTATTGTTTTAGTTGTATGTTGAGTCCTGCCACTCACAAGCCAAAATTTCTTGTGACTCTGGGACTAATGGAATACAAAAGAAGGCATCATTGAAGACTAATACAGAATACCATGTCCTGGTGGTTGGTAGAATGACCAGCAGGGTGTAGGAATCAGGAGCAACTGGAGGTATATCCTCGGTGGCTTCACTGACTGTCCTGACATCCTTTACCAGGTCCCCAGCAGCCCATGGGGCTCTCGTGGTCAGGCCAATCCCAGGATATGGAGCTCTCCTGGGCAGGTACCCCACCCCCAACCCAGCCCACGGGGCTCTCATGGTCAGGCCCCTCCCAGGATACAGAGCTACCCTTGCAGGTACCGTGGCAGGGCTGGGCACACAGGAACCGTGCACATAGCCCTCATTGAAGAGCACCCCCAGCTCACCTGTCGCTCAGAGCTGACACAGAGCACCTCAGAGCAGGACTTGAACTAACAAACAGCAGCTCCGACAGGTCTGTGACCCTGGGCATCACTCTGTGTGGCCTCCCTCCACCTGGTCTTCCAGAGACTTCCACTGCACCCAGGGCACCAGGCCTCTGTCTCCAACCACCACCCACCCCTCCTCTCCCTGACTCCTGGGTTCCTCTCATTAGGAGAGGGTTTTCTTGAAGTTGTCTCCCACTCATGGGCCAGATAAAATGATTAGAAAACAAGCCAAAGCTGCAGCCCCTTGTCTATCCTGACTCTCAGGAGCCCACACCTGTTCCTTGGACCTGGCCGGTTCAGCAAGTTCCATTTTCTGCAACTGTGAGCCCCTGAGGGGTGATGATTGGCTACCTGGGCAGCCTTACCATGCTGGCCAGCCCTCCCCAGGTGTGCCTGGGTTGAGATCAATATAAATACCACTCCAGGCAGCAAAAGCCCCTGCAGCTGTGCCTGACGCCATTTTCTCTGCCCTGTCAGCAGTCTCGGGGCTGGGCTGGTGGGAGGGAGTGAGAGGCCACGGCTTTGTGGGTGGCCCAGTGTGAGTGGGGCTCTGCTGGACTTTCTGCAGCAGATGCCAGGCTGCCACCTGCTAAAGAAGAGGATGTGTCACCCATACCTGCTGCTGGAATTTCTCCCTGGGCAGAGGTGAGGAAGGAAAAAAGCAGTGGGGGCAGGGACAGGACGGGTATCTCAGGCAGGGAAATGGAAATCTTCCAGAAGAGCACCCAGGGCCAGGACCATCCTGGCTGGCCTGCAGGCACCAAGTCAGCTGGCATGCTGTCACTCGTGTGGCTCCATGGCCCTTCCTCTAGGCTTTCAAGTCCTTGTATATATTCAGGTGTTTTACCTGGGAAGGGTGGGAACAGTTCAGCAGCAAGTGGCCTGGGGCTCAGCTCACGTTTACTCACAGATGCCTCGGCACGGTGCCCCAGCTTTGCAATGAGGACGCTTGTTGTGTGGGGGCTGCTGGCTGAATGGGAGACGATTCCCCACCACTGACCAACTTCAGAATTGTTTACAACTGGAGCAAGTGCCCTGATACGGTTTTCCTCTGAGTAACTGGTGGGTTCTGTTTTTTTTTTTTTTCTCTTTTTCGTTTTTGGTTCAAGGTAGATTTTATTCCTCTTTTTTGTATTTACAGATATAAGCATGGAAATAATTTATTCATATAAATACATGTATGTGAAGGGAATAATTGTTTTTTCTGTTTTATTTTTTAAATTTTATTTCTTTTTAATTTTGAATTTTATTTTATATTTTTATACAGCAGGTTCTCATTGGTTATCTATTTTATACATATAAATGTTTACATGCCAATCCCAATCTCTCAACTCCTCCCACCACCACCCCTCCAAGAGCTTTCCCCCCTTGTTGTCCATACGATTGTTGTCTACATCTGTTGCTCTATTTATGCCTTGCAAAACGGTTAATCTGTACAGTTTTTCTAGGTTCCACATATATGCATGAATATACAAGATTTGTTTTTCTCTTTCTGACTTACTTCACTCTGTAGGACAGTCTCTAGATCCATCGACGTCTCTACAAATGACCCAATTTCATTCCTTTCATGGCTTAGTAATATTCCATTTTATATATGTACCACAGCTTTATGCATTCGTCTGTCTGTGGGCATTTAGGTTGCTTCCATTACCTCGATATTGTAAATAGTGATGCAATGAACATTGCGGTGAATGTCTCTTTTTGATTTATGGTTTTGTCTGAGTATATGTCCAGTCCTGGGATTGCTGTATCATATGGTAATTCTATTATTAGTTTCTTAAGAAACTCCATATTGTTCTCCATAGTGACTGTATCAATTTATATTCCCAACAATAGTGGAAGAGTGTTCCTTTTCTCCACACCCTTTCCAGCATTTGTTGTTTGTAGATTTTCAGATGATGCCCATTCTAACAGGTGTGAGGTGATACCTCATTGTTGAGTCCATTTCGTTGAGCAACGGGTAGGTCTTGTCTATTACATATTTGGCTTATGGAACGGTATCTGTGCTAATTTCAAACTCTGGTTTTATGCAGCACCCCAACTCACCTTTCCCCTTAAGCAAGCATAAGTTGGTTTTCTAAACTTGAGACCCTGTTCTGTTTTGTAATTCAGTTAATGTGTAGCCAAGTTTACATTCCGTGCATTAGTGATACCTTATGATGTTTCTTTTTCTGTGTGACTTATTTCACTTAGAATCATCATGCCTCAATCCACTCATTATGCTGGTACAGGCCTGGTGACACAGATTTCATTGCTGAGTGGTATTCTGTTGTACATAAGTACCGCAACTTCTTTATCAATTATTTGTTCTCTGGGATATTTAACTTGTACTGTAGAAGAGGCTCCTGTAAACAGAGCCGTTGTAAATTTTGGGGTGGCTGTGTCTTTTTGATTTTAATTTCCCTAAGCTATAGGACCATAAGTGGAAATGCCCTAGATTCTGTTGCTTTGTTTTTCAGATGTATCAGGAAACACCATACACTTCTCCAGAGTGGCTGTTGGCAATGTACATCCCGCCCATAAGCATAACAAGGCTCCTTTTTCCCCATGGCCTGTCTTGCCTTTCTGGATTTTACACTTTTCTCAGTGGCCCTTTAGACCGGGGGGAAGTGACACTTCATAGTAGTTCGGATTTCCATTGCAAGCTTGCTTGGTTTGCCAAAAAGGGCGTATGTGTTTTTTCCTGAATATATTCAGGAACAAACTCATACGCCCTTTGTTGCCAAGTGCATCATTGTCGATGTTCTGCCTCTTTTCCTATGCTTTAAATGCAAATCCAGTCTACCTCCTGAAATCGGTTTCCTGCAATTCTGCCCCGCTTTCAAGTCCTCTTCGCAGCCTTACTTCAATATATTTTTGGACGTTATCTGTCATTTATAACTCTGCAGGTTTGTGAATTACAGGGCCCCTGAGCTCCTTTCTTCAACTCACTTTCTTGTGAGCTGGCCGCAAACCCGCAAGACTGCTTCAGGCCCTAATCTGCTTCTGGCAGGGCACGCTGAGCCTTTGGTTAATTCCTCTTCCTGGTGGGAAATGAGTGTTAAATATGCCCGTCCAGACACCTACCTCACTCTCAACCCCTTGGTGATGTGGGTCCTCTGGTTTGTGGCCACTTTTGCTGGGTTCCTCACCTTTCAATGATGTGGCCCCACTAGTGTGAGGACACTCCTGCTTGGTTCTCATCCACGTGGTTATGTGGACCCCCTGGTGAGAGTCTGTTCCTGGCTTTGTTCCTCACCCACCTGTGAGGGAGACCCTCTGCTGATAGGTCACTCCTGCATGGCTGGCACACATTGCCTTGGTGAAGTCAGCCGTGTGGTGGCAGTTGGAGCGTGCTGGGAATCTCTTCCCCCGGTGATGAGGGTCCTCTTGCGTCAGGCCCTAACTGCTGGGCTCACCAACTCTTCTTAGGGAGCCCAGTGATGCTTTGGCACTCCTCTTAGGATCCCATCTCCATGGGGATGTGGGCCTTCTGCTCTGAGGTCCCAACGGCTGGGTTGTTCACATTTTCATGATGTGGGCTCTCTGGTGTTAGTTCACAGAAGCCTGGATCCCATAGCCTCTGTGCTCTTGGCTGCCTGCTGGGAGGTTCCAACTGCTGGATTCCTCACTTTTTTAATTTTTTGGGCCCTCTGTTGTGAGGATCCTCCTGCCTGCCTCACTCCCAGCCCCTTCGTGATGTGTGTCGTCTGGTTTGAGGCCACATGTGCTGGGTTCCTCACCTTTCGATGATGTGGGACCAATGGTCTTAGGAGACTCCTGCCTGGTTCACATCCCCTTGGTGATGTGGGCCCTCTGTTGAGAGTCTGATCCCGGCTGGGTTCCTCACCCATCTGTGAGGTAGGCCGTCTGATGTGAGGTCACTCTTGCCTGGCTTGCTCACCTCGCCTTGTGGACATGAGCCCTCTGGTGGCACTTGGAGCCTGCTGGGAGCCTCCTCTCCTCGGTGATGAGGGCCCTCTGGCATCAGGCCCTAACTGCTGGGCTCCCTACATTTTGTGATGTGCGCCCAGTGGTGCGAGGACACTCCAGCCAGGTTCACATCCCCATTGGGGTGTGGGCCTTCTGCTCTGAGGTCCCAAAGCCTGGGTTGCTCACAGTTTCATGATGTGGGCTCTCTGCTGTTAGTTCACTCCTGCCTGCATCCCATAGCTTCTGTGCTCTGGGCCGCCTGCTGGGAGGTTCCAACTGCTGGATTCCTCACCTTTCTTATTCTTTGGGCCCTCTGTTTTTAGGCTACTCCTGCCTGCCTCACTCCCATTCCCTTTGTGATATGTGTCCTCTGATTTGAGGCCACATGTGCTGGGTTCCGCACCTTTCGATGATGTGACCCCACTGGAGGGAAGACAGTCCTGACTGGTTCCCATCCCCTTGCTGATGTGGGCCCTCAGGTGAGAGTCTGATCCTGGCTGGGTTCCTCACCCTTCTGTGAGGTGGGCCCTCTGCTGTGAGGTCAATCATGCCTGTCTGGCACACGTCACCTTGGCGACGTGGGCCCTCTGGTGGCAGTTGGAGTGTGCTGGGATCCTCCTCCCCTCGGTGATGAGGGCCCTCTTGCCTTAGGCCATAACTGCTGGGCTCCCCACATTTTCTGATGTGCGCCAAGTGAGTGAGGAGACTCTTGCCAGGTTCCCATCCCCATGGCGATATGGGCCTTCTGCTCTGAGGTCAAAACGGCTGGCTTGCTCACAGTACCATGATGTGGGCCCTCTGCTGTGAGTTCACTCCGGCAAGGATCCCTTATCATCGGTGCTCTGAGCCGCCTGCTGGGAGGTTCCAACTGCTGGATTCCTCAACTTTTTTATTCTATGTGCCCTCTGTTGTGAGGCTCCTCCTGCCTGCCTCACTGCCAGCCCCTTGGTGATGACTGTCCTATGGCTTGAGGCCACATGTGCTGCGTTCCTCACCTTTCGATGATGTGACCCCACTCGTGTGAGGACACTCCTGCCTGGTTCCCATCCCCTTGGTGAGGTGGGCCCTCTGGCGAGAGTCTAATCCTGGCTGGGTTCCTCAACGTTCTGTGAGGTAGGCCCTCTGCTGTGAGGTCACTCCTGCCTGGCTGGCACACGTCACCTTGGAGACGTGAGCCCTCTGGTGGCAGTTGGAGCGTGCAGGGCGCCTCCTCCTCTCGGTGATGACGGCCCTCTGGCGTCAGGCCCTAAATGGTGGGCTCCCCACATTTTCTGATGTGCGCCCAGTGGTGCGAGGACACTCCAGCCAGGTTCCCATTCCCATGGGGATGTGGTCCTTCTGCGCTGAGGTCTCAACTCCTGGGTTGCTCACAGTTTTGTGATGTGGGCCCTCTGCTGTGAGTTCACTGTGGCCTGGATCCCATAGCCTCGGTGTTCTGGGCCGCCTGCTGGAAGGTCTAAATGCTGGAATCCTCACGTTTTTTATATTATGTGCCCTGTGGTGTGAGGCTACTCCTGCCTGCCTCACTCCAAGGCCCTTGGTGATGTGGGTCCTCTGGTTTGAGGACACATGTGCTGGGTTCCTCACCTTAAGATGATGAGGCCCCACTGGTGTGAGGATAATCCTGACTGGGTCCCATCCCCTTTGTGATGTGGGCCCTCTGGTGAGAGTCTGATCCTGGCTGGGTTCCTCACCCATCTGTGAGGTGGGCCCTCTACTATCAGGTAACTCTTGCCTGGGTTGCTCACCTCGCCTTGTTGACATGAGCCCTCTGGTGGCAATTGGACCCTGCTGGGAGCCTCCTCAGCTCTGTGATGAGGGCCCTCTGACGTCAGGCCCTAACTGCTGGGCTCCCCAACTTTTCTTAGTGAGCCCAGTGTTGCTCAAGCACTCCTCTTAGGTTCCCATCCCCATGGGGATGTGGGCCTTCTGCTCTGAGGTTCCAACGGCTGGGTTGATCACAATTTCATGATGTGGGCTCTCTGGTGTTAGTTCACTGTGGCCTGGATCCCATAGCCTCTGTGGTCTTGGCTGCCTGCTGGGAGGTTCCAACTGCTCGATTCCTCAACTTTTGTATTCTATGGGTCCTGTGTTGTGATGCTCCTCCTGCCTGCCTCACTCGCAACCCCTTCGTGATGTGGGTCTTCTGGTTTGAGGCCACATGTGCTGGGTTAGGCAACTTTCAATGATGTGGCCCCACTGGTGTGAGGACACTCCTGCCTGGTTCCCATCCCCTTGGTGATGTGGGCCTTCTGGTGACAGTCTTATCCTGGCTGAGTTCCTCACTCTTCTGTGAGGTAGGCCCTCTGCTGTGAGGTCAATCCTGCCTGACTTGCACACATCACCTTGGCGACGTGGGCCCTCTGTTGGCACATGGAACCTGCTGGGAGCCTCCTGCCCTCGGTGATGATGGCCCTCTAGCATCAGGCTCTAACTGCTGGGCTCCCCACGTTTTCTGATGTGAGCCCAGTGATGCCAGGACACTCCTGTCAGGTTCCCATCCCCATGGGGATGTGGGCTTTCTGCTCTGAGGTCCCAATGCCTGGGTTGCTCACAGTTTCATGATGTGGGCTCTCTGGTGTTAGTTAACTCCTGCCTGCATCCCATAGCTTCTGTGCTCTCGGCCGCCTGCTGGGAGGTTCCAAATGCTGGATTCCTCACTTTTTTTATTCTTTGGGCCCTCTGTTTTTAGGCTACTCCTACCTGCCTCACTCCCATCCCCTTTGTGATGTATGTCCTCTGATATGAGGCCACATGTGCTGGGTTCCTCACCTTTCGATGATGTGGTCCCACTGGTGGGAGGACAGTCCTGACTGGTTCCCATCCCCTTGGTGTTGTGGGCCCTCTGGTGAGAGTCTCATCCTGCCTCGGTTCCTCACCCTTCTGTGAGATAGGCCCTCTGCTGTGAGGTCACTACTGCCTGGCTGGTGCATGCCACCTTGTAGACGTGGGCCCTCTGTTGGCAGTTGGAACCTGCTGGGAGTCTCCTCCCCTCAGTTATGAGGGCCCCCTGGCATCAGGCCCTAACTGCTGGGCTCCTAACATTTTCTGATATGTGCTAAGTGGTGCAAAGCCACTCCTGCCAGGTTCCCATCCCAATGGGGATGTGGGCCTTCTGTTCTGAGGTCCCAACAGCTGGGCTGCTCACAGGTTCATGATGTGGGCCCTCTGCTGTGAGTTCACTGCGGCCTGGATCCCATAGCCTCGGTGCTCTGGGCCACTTGCTGGGAGGTTCCAACTGCTGGATTCCTCAACTTTTATATTCTATGGACCCTGTGTTGTGAGGCCAGTCCTGCCAGCCTCATTCCGAACCCCTTGGTGATGTGGTTCCTCTGGTTTGAGGACACATGTGCTGGGATCCTCACCTTTCGATGATGTTGTCCCACTGGTGTGGGGACACTCCTGCCTGGTTCCCATCCCCTTGGTGATGTGGGCCCTCTGGTGAGAGTCTGATCCTGGCTGTGTTCCTCACCCTTCTGTGAGGTGGGCCCTCTGCTGTGAGGTCACTCCTGCCAGGCTGGCACACATCGCCTTGGCGACGTTGGCCCTCTGGTGGCAGCTGGAGCCTGCTGGGAGCCTCCTCCTCTCGGTGATGAGTGCCCTCTAGCGTCAGGCCCTAACTTCTGAGCACCCCACGTTTTCTGATGTGAGCCCAGTGATGCCAGGACACTCCTGTCATGTTCCCATCACCATGGGGATGTGGGCCTTCTGCTCTGAGGTCCCAATGTCTGGGTTGCTCACAGTTTCATGATGTGGGCTGTCTGGTGTTAGTTCACTCTGGCCTGGTTCCTCTAGCCTCTGTGCTCTGGGCCGCCTGCTGGGAGGTTCCAACTGCTGGATTCCTCACCTTTCTTATTTTTGGGCCCTCTGTTATGAGGCTCCTCCTGCCTGCCTCACTCCCAGCCCCTTGGTGATGGGTGTCCTATGGTTTGAAGCCACATGTTCTGGGTTCCTCACCTTTAGATGATGTGGCCCTACTCATGTGAGGACACTCCTGCCTGGTTCCAATCCATTTGGTGATGTGGGCCCTCTGGTGCGAGTCTGATCCTGACTGGGTTCGTCACACTTCTCTGAGGTGGACCCTCTGCTGTGAGGTCATTCGTGCCTGGTTGGCACACATCGCCTTGGCGACGTCAGCCCTCTGGTGGCAGTTGGAGCCTGCTGGGAGCCTCCTTCCCTTGGTGATGAGGGTCCTCTGGCGCCAGGCCCTAACTGCTGGTCGCCCAAAATTTTCTGATACGTTCTCAGTGGTGCGAGGACACTCCTACCAGAATTCCATCCCCATGGGGATGTGGGCCTCCTGCTCTGAGGTCCCAATGGCTGGGTTGCTCAGTTTCATGACATGGGCCCTCTTCTGTGAGTTCACTGTGGCCTGGATCCCATAGCCTCGGTGCTCTGGGCCGCCTGCTGGGAGGTTCCAACTGCTGGATTCCTCACTTTTTTATTCTATGTGCCCAGTGTTGTGAGGCTACTCCTGCCTGCCTCACTCCGAGGTCCTTGGTGATGTGGGTCCTCTGGTTTGAGGACACATGTGCTGAGTACCTCAGCTTTCGATGATGTGGCCCCACTGATGTGAAGACACTCCTGCCTGGTTCCCATCCCCTTGGTGATGTGGGCCCTCTGGTGAGAGTCTGATGTTGGCTGGGTTTCTCACCCTTCTGTGAGGTGGGACCTCTGCTGTGAGGTAACTCCTGCCTGGCATGCTAACGTTGCCTTGGCAATGTGAGCCCTCAGGTGGCAGTTGGAGCCTGCTGGGAATCTCCTCCCCTCAGTTATGAGAGCTCTGGATAAAACACATATGCCCTTTTTTGCCAAGTGCATTATTTTCCAAGTTCTGTCTCTTTTCCTATGCTTTAAGAGCTACTCCCGTGTACGTTTTGAAATCAATTTCCAGCAATTCTGCCCTGCATTCAAGTCCTCTTCGCAGCCTTACTTCAGCATAATTTTGGATGATAGCTGTCATTTATAACTCCGAAGGTTTCTGAATTACAGTGCCCCTGAGCTCCTTTCTTCAACTCGCTTTCTTGTGAGCTGGCCGCAACACCGCAGGATCTCCTCAGGCCCTAATTTAGTTCCAGCATGGCACGCGGAGCCTTTGGTTAATTCCTCTTCCTGGTGGGAAATGAGAGTTAAATTTGCCCGTCCGGACACCTCCACCTAGTCTCTCATTGGTTCTCCCTATTCCTGTTCATTTTCCACAGAAATTGCAAACTGGGCCAAACAGGAGGTTAAAGGCACTGACTCTCCAAGTGGGGAGAGTGTTAGTAAAGCGTCTGGAATGTTGCACCCGAGTACCAGGGGACAAAAACTGAGACACATTTGAACACGTTTTCCGATCACACGGTGGATCATACTCTGGGTTCCACATGCATGTTTTAGCTGAAGGAAGAATCCCTTAAACAGGGAGAGTTGAGACCCATGGAATGGGTACCATGCAATATGACTTCAAAGGGTCTGCATTTGCTCACCGAACCTCACCAATCCTATCACTGCTGCGTTTATGCCGCTGTACACACGCTTGATTCTCTTTCGGAGACATATAAATCCATAGGTTTTAAGATTCTTACTAGTCAGGTAGATTCTTACTAGTCAGGTATATTCTTAGGCGTTTAATATGGGGTGTTGAGTCCACTTCGTTGAGCAAGGAGTAGCTCTTGTCTATTACATATTTGGCTTATGGAACGGTATCTGTGCTCATTTCAATCTCTGGTTTTATGCAGCACCCCAACTCACCCGTCCCCTTAAGCAAGCATAAGTTGGTTTTCTACATTTGACACCCTGTTCTGTTTTGTAATTCAGTTCTTGTGTAGCCAAGTTTACATTCCATGTATTAGTGATATCTTATGATGTTTCTTTTTCTGTGTGACTAATTTCACTTAGAATCATCGTACCTGAATCCACTCATTATGCTGCTACGGGCCTGATGACATAGATTTCATTGCTGAGTGATATTGCATTGTACATAAGTACCACAACTTCTTTATCCATTTTTCGCTTTCTGTGATATTGAACTTGTTCGGTAAACGAGGTTCTTGTAAACAGAGCCGTCCCAAACTTTGGGGTGGCTGTGTCTTTTTGATTTTAATTTCCCTAAGCTATAGGACCATAAGTGGAAGTGCCCTAGGCTCTGTTGCTTTGTTTTTTGGATGTTTCAGGAAACACCATACACTTCTCCAGAGTGGCTGCTGGCAATTTACATCCCGCCCATCAGCATAACTAGGCTCCCAGTTCTCAATGGCCTGTCCTGCCTTTCTG
Source organism: Leucopleurus acutus (assembly GCF_964270905.1). NCBI lineage: Eukaryota > Metazoa > Chordata > Mammalia > Artiodactyla > Delphinidae > Leucopleurus > Leucopleurus acutus. The sequence continues at coordinate 168,306 of NW_028138983.1, forward strand.
GATTTTACACTTTTTTCAGATGGCCCTTTTGACCTGGGGGCAGTGAGACTTCATTGTAGTGCAGATTTCCTTTGCAAGCTTGCTTGGTTGGCCAAAAAGGGCGTATGCGTTTTTTCCTGAATATATTCAGGAAAAAACGCATACGCCCTTTTTGGCCAAGTGCATCATTGTGGACGTTCTGCCTCTTTTCCTATGCTTTACATGCAATTCCAGTCTACCTCCTGAAATCGGTTTCCTGCAATTCTGCCCCCCTTTCAACTCCTCTTGGCAGCCTTACTTCAATATATTTTTGGAAGATAGCTGTCCTTTATAACTCTGCAGGTTTGTGAATTACAGTGCCCCTGAGCTCCTTTCTTCAACTCGCTTTCTTGTGAGCTGGCCGCAACACCGCAGGATTGCTTCTGGTCCTAGTGTGGTTCCGGCATGGCACGCTGAGCCTTTGGTTAATTCCTCTTCCTGGTGGGAAATGAGAGTTAAATTTGCCCGTCTGGACACCTCCACCTAGTCTCTCATTGGTTCTCCCTATTCCTGTTCATTTTCCACAGAAATTGCAAACTGGGCCAAACAGGAGGTTAAAGGCACTGACTCTCCAAGTGGGGAGAGTGTTAGTAAAGCGTCTGGAATGTTGCACCCGAGTACCAGGAAACGAAAATTGAGACACATTTGAACACGTTTTCCAATCACACGGTGGTTCATACTCTGGGTTCCACATGCATGTTTTAGCTGAAGGAAAAATCCCTTAAACAGGGAGAGTTGAGACCCATGGAATGGGTACCATGCAATGTGATTTCAAAGGGTCTGCATTTGCTCACCGAACCTCACCAATCCTATCACTGCTGCGTTTATGCCGCTGTACACACGCTTGATTCTCTTTCGGAGACATAAAAATCCATAGGTTTTAAGATTCTTACTAGTCCGATATATTCTTAGGCGTTTAATATGGGGTGTTGAGTCCACTTCGTTGAGCAAGGAGTAGCTCTTGTCTATTACATATTTGGCTTATGGAACGGTATCTGTGCTCATTTCCATCTCTGGTTTTATGCAGCACCCCAACTCACCCGTCCCCTTAAGCAAGCATAAGTTGGTTTTCTACATTTGACACCCTGTTCTGTTTTGTAATTCAGTTCTTGTGTAGCCAAGTTTACATTCCGTGTATTAGTGATATCTTATGATGTTTCTTTTTCTGTGTGACTAATTTCACTTAGAATCATCGTACCTGAATCCACTCATTATGCTGCTACGGGCCTGTTGACATAGATTTCATTGCTGAGTGATATTGCATTGTACGTAAGTACCACAATTTCTTTATCCATTTTTCGCTTTCTGTGATATTGAACTTGTACCGTAAACGAGGTTCTTGTAAACAGAGCCGTCCCAAACTTTGGGGTGGCTGTGTCTTTTTGATTTTAATTTCCCTAAGCTATAGGACCATAAGTGGAAGTGCCCTAGGCTCTGTTGCTTTGTTTTTTGGATGTTTCAGGAAACACCATACACTTCTCCAGAGTGGCTGCTGGCAATTTACATCCCGCCCATCAGCATAACTAGGCTCCCAGTTCTCCATGGCCTGTCCTGCCTTTCTGGATTTTACACTTTTTTCAGATGGCCCTTTTGACCGGGGGGCAGTGAGACTTCATTGTAGTGCAGATTTCCTTTGCAAGCTTGCTTGTTTGGCCAAAAAGGGCGTATGCGTTTTTTCCTGAATATATTCAGGAAAAAACGCATACGCCCTTTTTGGCCAAGTGCATCATTGTGGACGTTCTGCCTCTTTTCCTATGCTTTACATGCAATTCCAGTCTACCTCCTGAAATCGGTTTCCTGCAATTCTGCCCTGCTTTCAACTCCTCTTGGCATCCTAATTCAATATATTTTTGGAAGATAGCTGTCATTTATAACTCTGCAGGTTTGTGAATTACAGTGCCCCCTGAGCTCGTTTCTTCAACTCGCTTTCTTGTGAGCTGGCCGCAACACCGCAGGATTGCTTCTGGTCCTATTGTGGTTCTGGCATGGCATGCTGAGCCTTTGGTTAATTCCTCTTCCTGGTGGGAAATGAGAGTTAAATTTGCCCGTCTGGACACCTCCACCTAGTCTCTCATTGGTTCTCCCTATTCCTGTACATTTTCCACAGAAATTGCAAATTGGGCCATACAGGAGGTTAAAGGCACTGACTCTCCAAGTGGGGAGAGTGTTAGTAAAGCGTCTGGAATGTTGCACCCGAGTACCAGGGGACGAAAACTGAGACACATTTGAACACGTTTCCCGATCACACGGTGGATCATACTCTGGGTTCCACATGCATGTTTTAGCTGAAGGAAGAATCCCTTAAACCTGGAGAGTTGAGACCCATGGAATGGGTACCATGCAATATGACTTCAAAGGGTCTGCATTTGCTCACCGAACCTCACCAATCCTATCACTGCTGCGTTTATGCCGCTGTACACACGCTTGATTCTCTTTCGGAGACATATAAATCTATAGGTTTTAAGATTCTTACTAGTCAGGTAGATTCTTACTAGTCAGGTATATTCCTAGGCGTTTAATATAGGGTTTTGAGTCCACTTCGTTGAGCAAGGAGTACCTTTTGTCTATTATATTTTTGGCTTATGGAACGGTATCTGTGCCAATTTTAATCTCTGGTTTCATGCAGCACCCCATATCGGCTTTCCCCTTAAGCAAGCATAAGTTGGTTTTCTACATTTTTGACCCTGTTCTGTTTTGTAATTCAGTTCCTGTGTAGCCAAGTTTACATTCCGTGTAGTAGTGATATCTTATGATGTTTCTTTTTCTGTGTGACTAATTTCACTTAGAATCATCGTACCTGAATCCACTCATTATGCTGCTCCGGGCCTGATGACATAGATTTCATTGCTGAGTGATATTGCATTGTACGTATGTACCACAACTTCTTTATCCATTTTTCGCTTTTTGCGATATTTAACTTGTACCGTAAACGAGGTTCTTGTAAACAGAGCCATCCCAAACTTTGGGGTGGCTGTGTCTTTTTGATTTTAATTTCCCTAAGCTATAGGACCATAAGTGGAAGTGCCCTAGGCTCTGTTGCTTAGTTTTTTGGATGTTTCAGGAAACACCATACACTTCTCCAGAGTGGCTGTTGGCCATTTACATCTCGCCCATCAGCATATCAAGGCTCCCAGTTCTCCATGGCCTGTCCTGCATTTCTGGATTTTACACTTTTTTCAGAAGGCCCTTTGACCGGGGGGCAGTGAGACTTCATTGTAGTGCAGATTTCCTTTGCGAGCTTGCTTGGTTGGCCAGAAAGGGCGTATGCGTTTCTTCCTGAATATATTCAGGAAAGAACGCATACGCTCTTTTTGGCCAAGTGCATCATTGTCGACGTTCTGAGTCTTTTCATATGTTTTCAGTGCAATTCCAGTCTACCTCCTGAAATCGGTTTCCTGCAGTTCTGCCTTGCTCTCAGTTCCTCTTCATAGCCTTACCTCAATATACGTTTGGAAAATAGTTGGCCTTTATAACTCTGCAGGTTTTTCAATTGCAGTGGCCCTTAGCTCCATTTTTCAGCTCTTATTTTTGTGATCTTGCCTCATATCCACAGGATTTCTTCAGGCCCTATTCTTCTTCTGGGGCGCCTTGCTCTGCCTTTGGTTAATTCTTCTTCCTGATGTGAAATTAGAGTGACATGTGCCCATTGAAACCGCTACAGCTATTTTCTCACTGGTTCCCCCTATTCCCATTCATCCTCCGCACTAACTGCAGACTGTGCGATACCGGAACTTAAAGGCATTGACTCTCCATGTGGAGATGTTGTTAGTAAAGTGGCTGGAATGTTGATCCGGAGCCCCAGGAGAGGAAAATGAGGTGCATTTTAGAAACCTTTCCCGATCATATGGTATACCATCTGCTGGATTTCCCATGCATGGTTTAGCTGTAGGAAGATTCCCTTCAACTTGGAGTGTTGGGACCCTTGGAATAAGTAGCATGAAGTATTGCATTAAACTTTCGGCAGTTGCTCACCAAAGCTCTCCAATCCTTTCAGCCCCAAGTGTCCAGCCTTATGTCTTATCCAGCTGTGGGTTTATATGTGGTCATTCCAGGTTGCATCACAGCCCCTGAGCGAATTTTGTAAGAATTTTTCTCTCTTTCATTGTTTCTGCGTTTTGGTTTTAAAATTTATTTCTATAATGGGGTTTAGCTCATTTTCACTGCTGTGTTTGTGCCGCTCTGCGCACACTTGATTCCCTTATGGAGATATATCAATACATGGGTTTTAAGATTCTTATTACTCAGATATATTTCTCTGTGGTGTATAGGGTGTGTTGAGGCCAGTTCATTGAGCAAGGTGTAGATCTTGTCTGATACCTATTTGGTTTATTGAACGGTATCTGTGCTAATTTCAAACTCTGGTTTTATGCATCACCCCACCTCTCCTTTCCCCTTAAGCTGACATAAGTGTGTTTTCTAAATGTGAGACACTGTTCTGTTTTGTCATTCATTTTTTGTGCAGCCATATTTATCCTCCCTCTATAAGTGATATCTTATGATATGTTTCTTTTTCTGTTTGACTTATTTCAAGTAGTATTATCGGACCTCAATCCACTCTTTATCCTTCTACTAGCCTTATTACATTGATTTCATGGTGAAGAGATATTCCATTGTACATAAGTACCACATTTTCTTTATCCATTGTTCTCTTTCCTGGGATATTTAAGGTGTACTGAAGTTGAGGTTCTTGTAAACAGAGTAGCCCTAAACTGTGGTGTGCTTGTGTCTTGTTGATTTTTAGACTTCCCTAGATATACTCCCGTGATTGGAAGTGCCCTATGCTCTGTCGCTCTGTTTTTTAGATGATTTAGGAACCACCATACACTTCTCCAGAGTGGTTCTCGGCAGTTCACACACTGTCCATCAGCGTATAAAGGCTCCCTGTTCTCCATGGCCTGTCCTGCATTTCTGGTTTTTACAATTTTTTCGGATGGCCCTTTTGACCGGTGGGAAATGAGACTTCTTTGTTGTGCACATTTGCATTGCTTGCTTGCTTGGTTGCCCATAAAGTGCGTATGCGTTTTTTCCTGGATATATTCAGGAAATAACACATACTCCCTTTTGGGCCAACTGCATCATTGTCGAAATTCTGCCGCTTTTCATGTGCTTTAAAGGCGAGTCCAATCTATCTCTTGAAATCTGTTTCTTGCAATTCTGTCTTGCATTCAGATCCTCTTCTTTGCCTTACCTCAACATATTTTTGGACGTTAGTTTTCATTTATAACTCTGCAGGTTTGTGAATTGCAGTGACCCTGAGCTCCATTTTTTAAGTTGCTCTTTTGTGAGCTGGCCTCAAAACTGCAGGATTGCTTCAGGCCCTATTTTGGCTCCGGCGAGGCGGGCTGAGCCTTTTTTTAATTCTTATTCTTAATGGGAAATTAGAGTGACATGTGCCCGTCCAAACCCCTACAACTATTCTCTCATTGTTTCCCCCTGTTCCCGTTCATCCTCCTCACAATTTGCAAAATGTGTGAAACAGAAGTTTAAATGTGCTGATTCTCTAAGTGGGGAGATTCTAAGTAACGTGGCTGGAATGATGAACAGGAGCACCAGGAGAGGATAAATGAAGTGCATTTTAGACACATCTCCCGATCACATGGTGTACAGTCCTCTGGGTTTTCCATGCATGTTTTAGCTGTAGGAAGATTCCTTGAACCTGCAGGTTTGGGACCCATTGAATGGGTACCAGGTAGTATTACTTTAAAGGGTGTGCATTTCCTCACCCAACCCCACATTTCTCTTAGTGCGAACAGTTTCCAGCCTTACGTCTCATCCTGCTGTGGGTCTAGATGTGTTCAATCCATGTTGCATCACCGTCCCTGAGGAAAAGTTGTAAGAGGTTTTCTCTGTCTCTCTGTCGTTTATTTTTTTCAATTTATTACTATGTTGTTTACAGCTGATTTTCAAAGCTCTGTTTCTTGCTGCTGTACATCTACTTGATTCACGTACAGAGAGACATCAATAATTTCTTTTTCAGATTCTTACCAGTCATAGATATTCTTTTCCGGTGACTTGAGTGTGCTGAGTGCAGTTCTTTTAGTTACCGTGTAGGCCTTGTTGATTATCAGTTTGGTATTTGGAATGGTATCTTTGCTAATTTCAACCTCCTGGATGATGCCTCACCCCTCCCCACCTTTCCCGTTTAGCAGCCTTACACGTGTTTTCTACATATTTATGTCACTTAGAATGATCATACGTAACTCCTCCGGAGTTGTTACAACTGGCCATATTTCATTGATTTCCAGGCTGAGTAATATTCCACTCTACATAAGTACCACATCTCTATCCATTTTTTCCCTCCAGAGACATTTAAGTTATATCCTAGTCGAGGATCTTTTAAACAGAGAGGCAGTAAACATTGGGGTGCCTGTGTCCTCTCGATTTTTGTTTTTCCCAAGATATACGCCCATGAGTGCAAGTGCCCTATGCTCTGTAGCTCATTTTTTAGATGCTTTAGTAAACACAATACAGTTCTCCAGAATGGCCGTTGGCAATATACATTTCCACTATAAGCCTCACAGGGCTCCCTCCTCTCCTTGCCCTGTCCTGCATTTCTGGCGTTTACACTTTATGAGGATGGCTCTTCTGACTGATGCGAAGTGATATCTTTTGTAGTATTGATTTCCAGTGCCCACCTGTTTGGTTGGCTAAAAAAGTGTATGCCCTTTTCTTGAATATATACAGAAAAAAACGCATACAGCCTTTTTGGCCAACTGCAATGTCGGCAATGTTCAGCCCCTTTTCTTGTGCTTAATGGCGAGTCCTTTCTACCTCCTCAAATCCCTTTCCTGCCATTCTCCCTTGCTTGCCAATCCTTTTCTCTGACTTTCCTCAAGACATTTTTCAGTGATAGATATTTTCAACTCTGCAGTTTCGTGAATTTTACTGCCCCTGAGTTCCATTGTTCAACTTGTGTTTATGGGAACTGGCCACAAAGCAGTGGGATTTCCTCAAGCCCTATACTGTTTCCATGGGCAACCCTAGCCTTTGGTCAATTCATCTTCCTGATTGGAAATTAGAGTGACATGTGCCTGTCTGAACACCTAGGACTTGTCTCTCATTGTTCCTCATCCTTCCGCTTCATCCTCTGGACAAATTCCAAACTGTACGCAACAGGATGTTGACAGTGTTGACATCTCCAAGTGGGGAGACTGTTAGTAAAGACGCTGGAGGGGTGAACCCGAGCACCAGGAGATGAGGAGATGAGATGCCTTTTCCAAACTCTTCCCGATCAGACGGTATACCATCCTCTGGATGTGACAGACATGTTTTAGCAGTAGGAAGAGTCCCATTCATGTAAGGAGAACACCAGGGCTTTTTCAAAATCAGTGTCTCCCCGAAACCCAAACTGGGGAGTTTTTTAAGCTACGGCTACACATATGTTCATTAAGGGCCTTGGGAAGTAGGCAGAGTCCAAACTTTAGATGACTGAAGTCTTCAGGGTCAGAAGCACTCACCACCGGCTTCCCTTAGGTTACACTTTAACTGTCATTGATAGATGATGTCAATAAAAATATCTATTCTTTTTCCGATTATTTCCCCTTATAGGTTATTGCACAATATTGAGTGTAGTTCCCTGTGCTATACAGTAGTTCCTTGTTGATGATCTATTTTATACATAGCAGTGTGTATGTGTTAATTCCAAACTGTTAATTTATCCCTCCTCCCACCTTTCCCCTTTGGTAATAATAAATTATAAGATTTTATACTTCTCAGAAATGGGGGAGCTGAAAGAGAGGTATCATTTTCAATGGAAAAGCATTTAAAACAAGATTGAAGCTTTAACCAAGATTATTAGATGTACATCCTTGGAAAGAAATCACTTCATTTCTCTAATATTGACCTGACAAATAGGACAAACCTTCTCACTGAACTTGCTTATAATAAAGTGATGGAAATATCAAATGGAAGTGTTAGAAACATCTTATTTTACCCGAGCCTTATAAACTGTTCTATGTTAACTACAGTTTGGCTCACACATCTGTTCATTGAAGTTACAATAGTCTCAATTTCTGTTACTGATCCTCCAGAGTGGACCCCAACAAGGGTCCCCCTGCCCAGTGTCATTGGGGCCAACAGATCGAGACTGAGTTTGGTTCCCAAGCAAAGGAAACTTTATATTTTCATCAGAGAATGGAGAGGTGAGAGCATGCACTACCCCGTGGGCTGTGGGCTGGGCTGCTGTGTAGAGATCCTGTCAGAGTCAGTGGGAGGGAGGGGGCGGAGCTCTCAAGGGCCGGGTTGGCTGCAGCTCAGGCTCTATATCTCGGAGTCTGCACTGGGCCCCAGGAGCTGAGGTGTCGACCCAGCCATTCTGCACCAGGAAATCTGGTCTGAAGTGCCGGGTGTGGAACCTCTGCATGCGGGACCCTAGGAGCACGTGAAATTAGACAAAGCACAAAGGATAAAAAAGGTCAGACTTGACTTTATTGCCCAGATTCTATTTTTATCTCCCAGGGATTTTTAATGGGCTTTGCTGGGGACAAACCCCTCCTCTGCCTTTTGTCCCGTTCCTCACTCTTGGAGTGCTGAGGGTGCAGACCCTTCTTCTGTAACTGCTGAGTGCTGAGTTGGGAGCCCTCATACCAGGGGACGAGGGTCAGAACTTCTCCCCAGCAGCCTCCAGGTGACGTTGATTGGCCCCAGGACCCCTGCCTCCCTGCTCGTCCGCCTGAGCACCAGCATTGGAAGTGTTATAGATTCTAATGACCTTTAAGGGTCCAGGAAAGAGATGTGCAGAGACGCTGTGGGGGCCGGTTTCACCCCGCCCCACATTTGTTCGGCCACCTTAGGCTGACCGTTTCTGCCAGCCTAGATGCTCTGACCAGTAGTCTGCTCTTTCTTCAATTAGGCCCCTGAATTAACATAAAATCAGCACCAGGTGTCAGAGCCCTGCCCGCTCAACTCCCAGACAGTCCAGGGTCAGTGGTGATCAAGGACCATGATGGCCACTGAGTCAACAGCCTTTTGAAGTAAACAGGAGTCCAGCCGGTCTTATTGGCCACCATCATCACGGTGTCTGTAGGCTTTTCTATGGTGACAGTGTGATATACGGTTCCCCCGCCAAGATTATTAGCTCCCCTCCGGGTGCAGGAAGTCCTGCAAGCAGTAGTCTACTCCTTCGGGACACACTATTGTTGTTTTATGAGAGAAACTCCAGGTCAAGTGATGTTCACATGAGTCGTCATGGTGCCCTGTTGCCTCCGGTTATCTCTCTGGATGTTGGAGTTGGAGGGCCTCCTCACTCGAGGTCGGTGTGCCCACGGAGCGAACCCTGCAACTTCAGGGCATGGTTGGTGATTAGGATCACCACGTGGGGTCCTTTTCCCTTAGGAGGGAGGTGGCCTTTTGGGCTGCTGATTTCCAGGTTTTTAGATACCGCCAGTATCTTGGCCAGATGTGGCAGTGGGCCAAGCCCCTTGGTGACTGTAGTTTATCCTACCTGGATGGCATTCTTGCGTTGTTCCATTTCAAGTGGTCCCAGTTTTTGCACTAATTCTCCAATGGCGATTCACCTTTCACCGGGAATGGAAAGGTCAAAGGGTTTAGCTCAATTAGGGAGTTCCAGGGCAAGGGTCTGAATTGACTGCTCTTTCCATTCTTGAAAGGCCACTTCTGGATTCTGTTCAAAAGGATCATCATCTTTTCCTTTCAGTGTTTCATATAGAGGCCCAGCTAGTAGACTGTAGTTAGGGATCCAGAAGCAGCAAACCCTGGCCTCCCCAGGAACCCCTAAGCTGTCTTCTAGTTTTAGAAAAGGGTAAGGCTGCAAATGGTTTCTTCCCTTTCCTGGGATGGGCTTCTCTGACCTTGTGTGAGAATGAAGCCCAGGCAGGTCACCGCAGTCTGTGATATTTGAGCTTTTTCTTGGACAACTTCTATCCTTTATTGGCTTGGTAGTTCAGAGGCCTCCTTAGTAGGGCTGGCGATCAGAATGTCGTCTGCATATTGAAGGAGGGTTTCCTTTTCCAGAGGTAGAACTTTTCGGTCGTTAGCTAAGCTTTCCCCAAAGATGGTGTGGGAATTTTTGAACCCTTGGGGCAAGACGGCCCGGAAGTATTGTTTTAGTTGTATGTTGAGTCCTGCCACTCACAAGCCAAAATTTCTTGTGACTCTGGGACTAATGGAATACAAAAGAAGGCATCATTGAAGACTAATACAGAATACCATGTCCTGGTGGTTGGTAGAATGACCAGCAGGGTGTAGGAATCAGGAGCAACTGGAGGTATATCCTCGGTGGCTTCACTGACTGTCCTGACATCCTTTACCAGGTCCCCAGCAGCCCATGGGGCTCTCGTGGTCAGGCCAATCCCAGGATATGGAGCTCTCCTGGGCAGGTACCCCACCCCCAACCCAGCCCACGGGGCTCTCATGGTCAGGCCCCTCCCAGGATACAGAGCTACCCTTGCAGGTACCGTGGCAGGGCTGGGCACACAGGAACCGTGCACATAGCCCTCATTGAAGAGCACCCCCAGCTCACCTGTCGCTCAGAGCTGACACAGAGCACCTCAGAGCAGGACTTGAACTAACAAACAGCAGCTCCGACAGGTCTGTGACCCTGGGCATCACTCTGTGTGGCCTCCCTCCACCTGGTCTTCCAGAGACTTCCACTGCACCCAGGGCACCAGGCCTCTGTCTCCAACCACCACCCACCCCTCCTCTCCCTGACTCCTGGGTTCCTCTCATTAGGAGAGGGTTTTCTTGAAGTTGTCTCCCACTCATGGGCCAGATAAAATGATTAGAAAACAAGCCAAAGCTGCAGCCCCTTGTCTATCCTGACTCTCAGGAGCCCACACCTGTTCCTTGGACCTGGCCGGTTCAGCAAGTTCCATTTTCTGCAACTGTGAGCCCCTGAGGGGTGATGATTGGCTACCTGGGCAGCCTTACCATGCTGGCCAGCCCTCCCCAGGTGTGCCTGGGTTGAGATCAATATAAATACCACTCCAGGCAGCAAAAGCCCCTGCAGCTGTGCCTGACGCCATTTTCTCTGCCCTGTCAGCAGTCTCGGGGCTGGGCTGGTGGGAGGGAGTGAGAGGCCACGGCTTTGTGGGTGGCCCAGTGTGAGTGGGGCTCTGCTGGACTTTCTGCAGCAGATGCCAGGCTGCCACCTGCTAAAGAAGAGGATGTGTCACCCATACCTGCTGCTGGAATTTCTCCCTGGGCAGAGGTGAGGAAGGAAAAAAGCAGTGGGGGCAGGGACAGGACGGGTATCTCAGGCAGGGAAATGGAAATCTTCCAGAAGAGCACCCAGGGCCAGGACCATCCTGGCTGGCCTGCAGGCACCAAGTCAGCTGGCATGCTGTCACTCGTGTGGCTCCATGGCCCTTCCTCTAGGCTTTCAAGTCCTTGTATATATTCAGGTGTTTTACCTGGGAAGGGTGGGAACAGTTCAGCAGCAAGTGGCCTGGGGCTCAGCTCACGTTTACTCACAGATGCCTCGGCACGGTGCCCCAGCTTTGCAATGAGGACGCTTGTTGTGTGGGGGCTGCTGGCTGAATGGGAGACGATTCCCCACCACTGACCAACTTCAGAATTGTTTACAACTGGAGCAAGTGCCCTGATACGGTTTTCCTCTGAGTAACTGGTGGGTTCTGTTTTTTTTTTTCTCTTTTTCGTTTTTGGTTCAAGGTAGATTTTATTCCTCTTTTTTGTATTTACAGATATAAGCATGGAAATAATTTATTCATATAAATACATGTATGTGAAGGGAATAATTGTTTTTTCTGTTTTATTTTTTAAATTTTATTTCTTTTTAATTTTGAATTTTATTTTATATTTTTATACAGCAGGTTCTCATTGGTTATCTATTTTATACATATAAATGTTTACATGCCAATCCCAATCTCTCAACTCCTCCCACCACCACCCCTCCAAGAGCTTTCCCCCCTTGTTGTCCATACGATTGTTGTCTACATCTGTTGCTCTATTTATGCCTTGCAAAACGGTTAATCTGTACAGTTTTTCTAGGTTCCACATATATGCATGAATATACAAGATTTGTTTTTCTCTTTCTGACTTACTTCACTCTGTAGGACAGTCTCTAGATCCATCGACGTCTCTACAAATGACCCAATTTCATTCCTTTCATGGCTTAGTAATATTCCATTTTATATATGTACCACAGCTTTATGCATTCGTCTGTCTGTGGGCATTTAGGTTGCTTCCATTACCTCGATATTGTAAATAGTGATGCAATGAACATTGCGGTGAATGTCTCTTTTTGATTTATGGTTTTGTCTGAGTATATGTCCAGTCCTGGGATTGCTGTATCATATGGTAATTCTATTATTAGTTTCTTAAGAAACTCCATATTGTTCTCCATAGTGACTGTATCAATTTATATTCCCAACAATAGTGGAAGAGTGTTCCTTTTCTCCACACCCTTTCCAGCATTTGTTGTTTGTAGATTTTCAGATGATGCCCATTCTAACAGGTGTGAGGTGATACCTCATTGTTGAGTCCATTTCATTGAGCAACGGGTAGGTCTTGTCTATTACATATTTGGCTTATGGAACGGTATCTGTGCTAATTTCAAACTCTGGTTTTATGCAGCACCCCAACTCACCTTTCCCCTTAAGCAAGCATAAGTTGGTTTTCTAAACTTGAGACCCTGTTCTGTTTTGTAATTCAGTTCATGTGTAGCCAAGTTTACATTCCGTGCATTAGTGATACCTTATGATGTTTCTTTTTCTGTGTGACTTATTTCACTTAGAATCATCATGCCTCAATCCACTCATTATGCTGGTACAGGCCTGGTGACACAGATTTCATTGCTGAGTGGTATTCTGTTGTACATAAGTACCGCAACTTCTTTATCAATTATTTGTTCTCTGGGATATTTAACTTGTACTGTAGAAGAGGCTCCTGTAAACAGAGCCGTTGTAAATTTTGGGGTGGCTGTGTCTTTTTGATTTTAATTTCCCTAAGCTATAGGACCATAAGTGGAAATGCCCTAGATTCTGTTGCTTTGTTTTTCAGATGTATCAGGAAACACCATACACTTCTCCAGAGTGGCTGTTGGCAATGTACATCCCGCCCATAAGCATAACAAGGCTCCTTTTTCCCCATGGCCTGTCTTGCCTTTCTGGATTTTACACTTTTCTCAGTGGCCCTTTAGACCGGGGGGAAGTGACACTTCATAGTAGTTCGGATTTCCATTGCAAGCTTGCTTGGTTTGCCAAAAAGGGCGTATGTGTTTTTTCCTGAATATATTCAGGAACAAACTCATACGCCCTTTGTTGCCAAGTGCATCATTGTCGATGTTCTGCCTCTTTTCCTATGCTTTAAATGCAAATCCAGTCTACCTCCTGAAATCGGTTTCCTGCAATTCTGCCCCGCTTTCAAGTCCTCTTCGCAGCCTTACTTCAATATATTTTTGGACGTTATCTGTCATTTATAACTCTGCAGGTTTGTGAATTACAGGGCCCCTGAGCTCCTTTCTTCAACTCACTTTCTTGTGAGCTGGCCGCAAACCCGCAAGACTGCTTCAGGCCCTAATCTGCTTCTGGCAGGGCACGCTGAGCCTTTGGTTAATTCCTCTTCCTGGTGGGAAATGAGTGTTAAATATGCCCGTCCAGACACCTACCTCACTCTCAACCCCTTGGTGATGTGGGTCCTCTGGTTTGTGGCCACTTTTGCTGGGTTCCTCACCTTTCAATGATGTGGCCCCACTAGTGTGAGGACACTCCTGCTTGGTTCTCATCCACGTGGTTATGTGGACCCCCTGGTGAGAGTCTGTTCCTGGCTTTGTTCCTCACCCACCTGTGAGGGAGACCCTCTGCTGATAGGTCACTCCTGCATGGCTGGCACACATTGCCTTGGTGAAGTCAGCCATGTGGTGGCAGTTGGAGCGTGCTGGGAATCTCTTCCCCCGGTGATGAGGGTCCTCTTGCGTCAGGCCCTAACTGCTGGGCTCACCAACTTTTCTTAGGGAGCCCAGTGATGCTTTGGCACTCCTCTTAGGATCCCATCTCCATGGGGATGTGGGCCTTCTGCTCTGAGGTCCCAACGGCTGGGTTGTTCACATTTTCATGATGTGGGCTCTCTGGTGTTAGTTCACAGAAGCCTGGATCCCATAGCCTCTGTGCTCTTGGCTGCCTGCTGGGAGGTTCCAACTGCTGGATTCCTCACTTTTTTAATTTTTTGGGCCCTCTGTTGTGAGGATCCTCCTGCCTGCCTCACTCCCAGCCCCTTCGTGATGTGTGTCGTCTGGTTTGAGGCCACATGTGCTGGGTTCCTCACCTTTCGATGATGTGGGACCAATGGTCTTAGGAGACTCCTGCCTGGTTCACATCCCCTTGGTGATGTGGGCCCTCTGTTGAGAGTCTGATCCCGGCTGGGTTCCTCACCCATCTGTGAGGTAGGCCGTCTGATGTGAGGTCACTCTTGCCTGGCTTGCTCACCTCGCCTTGTGGACATGAGCCCTCTGGTGGCACTTGGAGCCTGCTGGGAGCCTCCTCTCCTCGGTGATGAGGGCCCTCTGGCATCAGGCCCTAACTGCTGGGCTCCCTACATTTTGTGATGTGCGCCCAGTGGTGCGAGGACACTCCAGCCAGGTTCACATCCCCATTGGGGTGTGGGCCTTCTGCTCTGAGGTCCCAAAGCCTGGGTTGCTCACAGTTTCATGATGTGGGCTCTCTGCTGTTAGTTCACTCCTGCCTGCATCCCATAGCTTCTGTGCTCTGGGCCGCCTGCTGGGAGGTTCCAACTGCTGGATTCCTCACCTTTCTTATTCTTTGGGCCCTCTGTTTTTAGGCTACTCCTGCCTGCCTCACTCCCATTCCCTTTGTGATATGTGTCCTCTGATTTGAGGCCACATGTGCTGGGTTCCGCACCTTTCGATGATGTGACCCCACTGGAGGGAAGACAGTCCTGACTGGTTCCCATCCCCTTGCTGATGTGGGCCCTCAGGTGAGAGTCTGATCCTGGCTGGGTTCCTCACCCTTCTGTGAGGTGGGCCCTCTGCTGTGAGGTCAATCATGCCTGTCTGGCACACGTCACCTTGGCGACGTGGGCCCTCTGGTGGCAGTTGGAGTGTGCTGGGATCCTCCTCCCCTCGGTGATGAGGGCCCTCTTGCCTTAGGCCATAACTGCTGGGCTCCCCACATTTTCTGATGTGCGCCAAGTGAGTGAGGAGACTCTTGCCAGGTTCCCATCCCCATGGCGATATGGGCCTTCTGCTCTGAGGTCAAAACGGCTGGCTTGCTCACAGTACCATGATGTGGGCCCTCTGCTGTGAGTTCACTCCGGCAAGGATCCCTTATCATCGGTGCTCTGAGCCGCCTGCTGGGAGGTTCCAACTGCTGGATTCCTCAACTTTTTTATTCTATGTGCCCTCTGTTGTGAGGCTCCTCCTGCCTGCCTCACTGCCAGCCCCTTGGTGATGACTGTCCTATGGCTTGAGGCCACATGTGCTGCGTTCCTCACCTTTCGATGATGTGACCCCACTCGTGTGAGGACACTCCTGCCTGGTTCCCATCCCCTTGGTGAGGTGGGCCCTCTGGCGAGAGTCTAATCCTGGCTGGGTTCCTCAACGTTCTGTGAGGTAGGCCCTCTGCTGTGAGGTCACTCCTGCCTGGCTGGCACACGTCACCTTGGAGACGTGAGCCCTCTGGTGGCAGTTGGAGCGTGCAGGGCGCCTCCTCCTCTCGGTGATGACGGCCCTCTGGCGTCAGGCCCTAAATGGTGGGCTCCCCACATTTTCTGATGTGCGCCCAGTGGTGCGAGGACACTCCAGCCAGGTTCCCATTCCCATGGGGATGTGGTCCTTCTGCGCTGAGGTCTCAACTCCTGGGTTGCTCACAGTTTTGTGATGTGGGCCCTCTGCTGTGAGTTCACTGTGGCCTGGATCCCATAGCCTCGGTGTTCTGGGCCGCCTGCTGGAAGGTCTAAATGCTGGAATCCTCACGTTTTTTATATTATGTGCCCTGTGGTGTGAGGCTACTCCTGCCTGCCTCACTCCAAGGCCCTTGGTGATGTGGGTCCTCTGGTTTGAGGACACATGTGCTGGGTTCCTCACCTTAAGATGATGAGGCCCCACTGGTGTGAGGATAATCCTGACTGGGTCCCATCCCCTTTGTGATGTGGGCCCTCTGGTGAGAGTCTGATCCTGGCTGGGTTCCTCACCCATCTGTGAGGTGGGCCCTCTACTATCAGGTAACTCTTGCCTGGGTTGCTCACCTCGCCTTGTTGACATGAGCCCTCTGGTGGCAATTGGACCCTGCTGGGAGCCTCCTCAGCTCTGTGATGAGGGCCCTCTGACGTCAGGCCCTAACTGCTGGGCTCCCCAACTTTTCTTAGTGAGCCCAGTGTTGCTCAAGCACTCCTCTTAGGTTCCCATCCCCATGGGGATGTGGGCCTTCTGCTCTGAGGTTCCAACGGCTGGGTTGATCACAATTTCATGATGTGGGCTCTCTGGTGTTAGTTCACTGTGGCCTGGATCCCATAGCCTCTGTGGTCTTGGCTGCCTGCTGGGAGGTTCCAACTGCTCGATTCCTCAACTTTTGTATTCTATGGGTCCTGTGTTGTGATGCTCCTCCTGCCTGCCTCACTCGCAACCCCTTCGTGATGTGGGTCTTCTGGTTTGAGGCCACATGTGCTGGGTTAGGCAACTTTCAATGATGTGGCCCCACTGGTGTGAGGACACTCCTGCCTGGTTCCCATCCCCTTGGTGATGTGGGCCTTCTGGTGACAGTCTTATCCTGGCTGAGTTCCTCACTCTTCTGTGAGGTAGGCCCTCTGCTGTGAGGTCAATCCTGCCTGACTTGCACACATCACCTTGGCGACGTGGGCCCTCTGTTGGCACATGGAACCTGCTGGGAGCCTCCTGCCCTCGGTGATGATGGCCCTCTAGCATCAGGCTCTAACTGCTGGGCTCCCCACGTTTTCTGATGTGAGCCCAGTGATGCCAGGACACTCCTGTCAGGTTCCCATCCCCATGGGGATGTGGGCTTTCTGCTCTGAGGTCCCAATGCCTGGGTTGCTCACAGTTTCATGATGTGGGCTCTCTGGTGTTAGTTAACTCCTGCCTGCATCCCATAGCTTCTGTGCTCTCGGCCGCCTGCTGGGAGGTTCCAAATGCTGGATTCCTCACTTTTTTTATTCTTTGGGCCCTCTGTTTTTAGGCTACTCCTACCTGCCTCACTCCCATCCCCTTTGTGATGTATGTCCTCTGATATGAGGCCACATGTGCTGGGTTCCTCACCTTTCGATGATGTGGTCCCACTGGTGGGAGGACAGTCCTGACTGGTTCCCATCCCCTTGGTGTTGTGGGCCCTCTGGTGAGAGTCTCATCCTGCCTCGGTTCCTCACCCTTCTGTGAGATAGGCCCTCTGCTGTGAGGTCACTACTGCCTGGCTGGTGCATGCCACCTTGTAGACGTGGGCCCTCTGTTGGCAGTTGGAACCTGCTGGGAGTCTCCTCCCCTCAGTTATGAGGGCCCCCTGGCATCAGGCCCTAACTGCTGGGCTCCTAACATTTTCTGATATGTGCTAAGTGGTGCAAAGCCACTCCTGCCAGGTTCCCATCCCAATGGGGATGTGGGCCTTCTGTTCTGAGGTCCCAACAGCTGGGCTGCTCACAGGTTCATGATGTGGGCCCTCTGCTGTGAGTTCACTGCGGCCTGGATCCCATAGCCTCGGTGCTCTGGGCCACTTGCTGGGAGGTTCCAACTGCTGGATTCCTCAACTTTTATATTCTATGGACCCTGTGTTGTGAGGCCAGTCCTGCCAGCCTCATTCCGAACCCCTTGGTGATGTGGTTCCTCTGGTTTGAGGACACATGTGCTGGGATCCTCACCTTTCGATGATGTTGTCCCACTGGTGTGGGGACACTCCTGCCTGGTTCCCATCCCCTTGGTGATGTGGGCCCTCTGGTGAGAGTCTGATCCTGGCTGTGTTCCTCACCCTTCTGTGAGGTGGGCCCTCTGCTGTGAGGTCACTCCTGCCAGGCTGGCACACATCGCCTTGGCGACGTTGGCCCTCTGGTGGCAGCTGGAGCCTGCTGGGAGCCTCCTCCTCTCGGTGATGAGTGCCCTCTAGCGTCAGGCCCTAACTTCTGAGCACCCCACGTTTTCTGATGTGAGCCCAGTGATGCCAGGACACTCCTGTCATGTTCCCATCACCATGGGGATGTGGGCCTTCTGCTCTGAGGTCCCAATGTCTGGGTTGCTCACAGTTTCATGATGTGGGCTGTCTGGTGTTAGTTCACTCTGGCCTGGTTCCTCTAGCCTCTGTGCTCTGGGCCGCCTGCTGGGAGGTTCCAACTGCTGGATTCCTCACCTTTCTTATTTTTGGGCCCTCTGTTATGAGGCTCCTCCTGCCTGCCTCACTCCCAGCCCCTTGGTGATGGGTGTCCTATGGTTTGAAGCCACATGTTCTGGGTTCCTCACCTTTAGATGATGTGGCCCTACTCATGTGAGGACACTCCTGCCTGGTTCCAATCCATTTGGTGATGTGGGCCCTCTGGTGCGAGTCTGATCCTGACTGGGTTCGTCACACTTCTCTGAGGTGGACCCTCTGCTGTGAGGTCATTCGTGCCTGGTTGGCACACATCGCCTTGGCGACGTCAGCCCTCTGGTGGCAGTTGGAGCCTGCTGGGAGCCTCCTTCCCTTGGTGATGAGGGTCCTCTGGCGCCAGGCCCTAACTGCTGGTCGCCCAAAATTTTCTGATACGTTCTCAGTGGTGCGAGGACACTCCTACCAGAATTCCATCCCCATGGGGATGTGGGCCTCCTGCTCTGAGGTCCCAATGGCTGGGTTGCTCAGTTTCATGACATGGGCCCTCTTCTGTGAGTTCACTGTGGCCTGGATCCCATAGCCTCGGTGCTCTGGGCCGCCTGCTGGGAGGTTCCAACTGCTGGATTCCTCACTTTTTTATTCTATGTGCCCAGTGTTGTGAGGCTACTCCTGCCTGCCTCACTCCGAGGTCCTTGGTGATGTGGGTCCTCTGGTTTGAGGACACATGTGCTGAGTACCTCAGCTTTCGATGATGTGGCCCCACTGATGTGAAGACACTCCTGCCTGGTTCCCATCCCCTTGGTGATGTGGGCCCTCTGGTGAGAGTCTGATGTTGGCTGGGTTTCTCACCCTTCTGTGAGGTGGGACCTCTGCTGTGAGGTAACTCCTGCCTGGCATGCTAACGTTGCCTTGGCAATGTGAGCCCTCAGGTGGCAGTTGGAGCCTGCTGGGAATCTCCTCCCCTCAGTTATGAGAGCTCTGGATAAAACACATATGCCCTTTTTTGCCAAGTGCATTATTTTCCAAGTTCTGTCTCTTTTCCTATGCTTTAAGAGCTACTCCCGTGTACGTTTTGAAATCAATTTCCAGCAATTCTGCCCTGCATTCAAGTCCTCTTCGCAGCCTTACTTCAGCATAATTTTGGATGATAGCTGTCATTTATAACTCCGAAGGTTTCTGAATTACAGTGCCCCTGAGCTCCTTTCTTCAACTCGCTTTCTTGTGAGCTGGCCGCAACACCGCAGGATCTCCTCAGGCCCTAATTTAGTTCCAGCATGGCACGCGGAGCCTTTGGTTAATTCCTCTTCCTGGTGGGAAATGAGAGTTAAATTTGCCCGTCCGGACACCTCCACCTAGTCTCTCATTGGTTCTCCCTATTCCTGTTCATTTTCCACAGAAATTGCAAACTGGGCCAAACAGGAGGTTAAAGGCACTGACTCTCCAAGTGGGGAGAGTGTTAGTAAAGCGTCTGGAATGTTGCACCCGAGTACCAGGGGACAAAAACTGAGACACATTTGAACACGTTTTCCGATCACACGGTGGATCATACTCTGGGTTCCACATGCATGTTTTAGCTGAAGGAAGAATCCCTTAAACAGGGAGAGTTGAGACCCATGGAATGGGTACCATGCAATATGACTTCAAAGGGTCTGCATTTGCTCACCGAACCTCACCAATCCTATCACTGCTGCGTTTATGCCGCTGTACACACGCTTGATTCTCTTTCGGAGACATATAAATCCATAGGTTTTAAGATTCTTACTAGTCAGGTAGATTCTTACTAGTCAGGTATATTCTTAGGCGTTTAATATGGGGTGTTGAGTCCACTTCGTTGAGCAAGGAGTAGCTCTTGTCTATTACATATTTGGCTTATGGAACGGTATCTGTGCTCATTTCAATCTCTGGTTTTATGCAGCACCCCAACTCACCCGTCCCCTTAAGCAAGCATAAGTTGGTTTTCTACATTTGACACCCTGTTCTGTTTTGTAATTCAGTTCTTGTGTAGCCAAGTTTACATTCCATGTATTAGTGATATCTTATGATGTTTCTTTTTCTGTGTGACTAATTTCACTTAGAATCATCGTACCTGAATCCACTCATTATGCTGCTACGGGCCTGATGACATAGATTTCATTGCTGAGTGATATTGCATTGTACATAAGTACCACAACTTCTTTATCCATTTTTCGCTTTCTGTGATATTGAACTTGTTCGGTAAACGAGGTTCTTGTAAACAGAGCCGTCCCAAACTTTGGGGTGGCTGTGTCTTTTTGATTTTAATTTCCCTAAGCTATAGGACCATAAGTGGAAGTGCCCTAGGCTCTGTTGCTTTGTTTTTTGGATGTTTCAGGAAACACCATACACTTCTCCAGAGTGGCTGCTGGCAATTTACATCCCGCCCATCAGCATAACTAGGCTCCCAGTTCTCAATGGCCTGTCCTGCCTTTCTGGATTTTACACTTTTTTCAGATGGCCCTTTTGACCGGGGGGCAGTGAGACTTCATTGTAGTGCAGATTTCCTTTGCAAGCTTGCTTGGTTGGCCAAAAAGGGCGTATGCGTTTTTTCCTGAATATATTCAGGAAAAAACGCATACGCCCTTTTTGGCCAAGTGCATCATTGTGGACGTTCTGCCTCTTTTCCTATGCTTTACATGCAATTCCAGTCTACCTCCTGAAATCGGTTTCCTGCAATTCTGCCCCCCTTTCAACTCCTCTTGGCAGCCTTACTTCAATATATTTTTGGAAGATAGCTGTCCTTTATAACTCTGCAGGTTTGTGAATTACAGTGCCCCTGAGCTCCTTTCTTCAACTCGCTTTCTTGTGAGCTGGCCGCAACACCGCAGGATTGCTTCTGGTCCTAGTGTGGTTCCGGCATGGCACGCTGAGCCTTTGGTTAATTCCTCTTCCTGGTGGGAAATGAGAGTTAAATTTGCCCGTCTGGACACCTCCACCTAGTCTCTCATTGGTTCTCCCTATTCCTGTTCATTTTCCACAGAAATTGCAAACTGGGCCAAACAGGAGGTTAAAGGCACTGACTCTCCAAGTGGGGAGAGTGTTAGTAAAGCGTCTGGAATGTTGCACCCGAGTACCAGGAAACGAAAATTGAGACACATTTGAACACGTTTTCCAATCACACGGTGGTTCATACTCTGGGTTCCACATGCATGTTTTAGCTGAAGGAAAAATCCCTTAAACAGGGAGAGTTGAGACCCATGGAATGGGTACCATGCAATGTGATTTCAAAGGGTCTGCATTTGCTCACCGAACCTCACCAATCCTATCACTGCTGCGTTTATGCCGCTGTACACACGCTTGATTCTCTTTCGGAGACATAAAAATCCATAGGTTTTAAGATTCTTACTAGTCCGATATATTCTTAGGCGTTTAATATGGGGTGTTGAGTCCACTTCGTTGAGCAAGGAGTAGCTCTTGTCTATTACATATTTGGCTTATGGAACGGTATCTGTGCTCATTTCAATCTCTGGTTTTATGCAGCACCCCAACTCACCCGTCCCCTTAAGCAAGCATAAGTTGGTTTTCTACATTTGACACCCTGTTCTGTTTTGTAATTCAGTTCTTGTGTAGCCAAGTTTACATTCCGTGTATTAGTGATATCTTATGATGTTTCTTTTTCTGTGTGACTAATTTCACTTAGAATCATCGTACCTGAATCCACTCATTATGCTGCTACGGGCCTGATGACATAGATTTCATTGCTGAGTGATATTGCATTGTACGTAAGTACCACAATTTCTTTATCCATTTTTCGCTTTCTGTGATATTGAACTTGTACCGTAAACGAGGTTCTTGTAAACAGAGCCGTCCCAAACTTTGGGGTGGCTGTGTCTTTTTGATTTTAATTTCCCTAAGCTATAGGACCATAAGTGGAAGTGCCCTAGGCTCTGTTGCTTTGTTTTTTGGATGTTTCAGGAAACACCATACACTTCTCCAGAGTGGCTGCTGGCAATTTACATCCCGCCCATCAGCATAACTAGGCTCCCAGTTCTCCATGGCCTGTCCTGCCTTTCTGGATTTTACACTTTTTTCAGATGGCCCTTTTGACCGGGGGGCAGTGAGACTTCATTGTAGTGCAGATTTCCTTTGCAAGCTTGCTTAGTTGGCCAAAAAGGGCGTATGCGTTTTTTCCTGAATATATTCAGGAAAAAACGCATACGCCCTTTTTGGCCAAGTGCATCATTGTGGACGTTCTGCCTCTTTTCCTATGCTTTACATGCAATTCCAGTCTACCTCCTGAAATCGGTTTCCTGCAATTCTGCCCCCCTTTCAACTCCTCTTGGCAGCCTTACTTCAATATATTTTTGGAAGATAGCTGTCCTTTATAACTCTGCAGGTTTGTGAATTACAGTGCCCCTGAGCTCCTTTCTTCAACTCGCTTTCTTGTGAGCTGGCCGCAACACCGCAGGATTGCTTCTGGTCCTAGTGTGGTTCCGGCATGGCACGCTGAGCCTTTGGTTAATTCCTCTTCCTGGTGGGAAATGAGAGTTAAATTTGCCCGTCTGGACACCTCCACCTAGTCTCTCATTGGTTCTCCCTATTCCTGTTCATTTTCCACAGAAATTGCAAACTGGGCCAAACAGGAGGTTAAAGGCACTGACTCTCCAAGTGGGGAGAGTGTTAGTAAAGCGTCTGGAATGTTGCACCCGAGTACCAGGAAACGAAAATTGAGACACATTTGAACACGTTTTCCAATCACACGGTGGTTCATACTCTGGGTTCCACATGCATGTTTTAGCTGAAGGAAAAATCCCTTAAACAGGGAGAGTTGAGACCCATGGAATGGGTACCATGCAATGTGATTTCAAAGGGTCTGCATTTGCTCACCGAACCTCACCAATCCTATCACTGCTGCGTTTATGCCGCTGTACACACGCTTGATTCTCTTTCGGAGACATAAAAATCCATAGGTTTTAAGATTCTTACTAGTCCGATATATTCTTAGGCGTTTAATATGGGGTGTTGAGTCCACTTCGTTGAGCAAGGAGTAGCTCTTGTCTATTACATATTTGGCTTATGGAACGGTATCTGTGCTCATTTCAATCTCTGGTTTTATGCAGCACCCCAACTCACCCGTCCCCTTAAGCAAGCATAAGTTGGTTTTCTACATTTGACACCCTGTTCTGTTTTGTAATTCAGTTCTTGTGTAGCCAAGTTTACATTCCGTGTATTAGTGATATCTTATGATGTTTCTTTTTCTGTGTGACTAATTTCACTTAGAATCATCGTACCTGAATCCACTCATTATGCTGCTACGGGCCTGATGACATAGATTTCATTGCTGAGTGATATTGCATTGTACGTAAGTACCACAATTTCTTTATCCATTTTTCGCTTTCTGTGATATTGAACTTGTACCGTAAACGAGGTTCTTGTAAACAGAGCCGTCCCAAACTTTGGGGTGGCTGTGTCTTTTTGATTTTAATTTCCCTAAGCTATAGGACCATAAGTGGAAGTGCCCTAGGCTCTGTTGCTTTGTTTTTTGGATGTTTCAGGAAACACCATACACTTCTCCAGAGTGGCTGCTGGCAATTTACATCCCGCCCATCAGCATAACTAGGCTCCCAGTTCTCCATGGCCTGTCCTGCCTTTCTGGATTTTACACTTTTTTCAGATGGCCCTTTTGACCGGGGGGCAGTGAGACTTCATTGTAGTGCAGATTTCCTTTGCAAGCTTGCTTGGTTGGCCAAAAAGGGCGTATGCGTTTTTTCCTGAATATATTCAGGAAAAAACGCATACGCCCTTTTTGGCCAAGTGCATCATTGTGGACGTTCTGCCTCTTTTCCTATGCTTTACATGCAATTCCAGTCTACCTCCTGAAATCGGTTTCCTGCAATTCTGCCCCCCTTTCAACTCCTCTTGGCAGCCTTACTTCAATATATTTTTGGAAGATAGCTGTCCTTTATAACTCTGCAGGTTTGTGAATTACAGTGCCCCTGAGCTCCTTTCTTCAACTCGCTTTCTTGTGAGCTGGCCGCAACACCGCAGGATTGCTTCTGGTCCTAGTGTGGTTCCGGCATGGCACGCTGAGCCTTTGGTTAATTCCTCTTCCTGGTGGGAAATGAGAGTTAAATTTGCCCGTCTGGACACCTCCACCTAGTCTCTCATTGGTTCTCCCTATTCCTGTTCATTTTCCACAGAAATTGCAAACTGGGCCAAACAGGAGGTTAAAGGCACTGACTCTCCAAGTGGGGAGAGTGTTAGTAAAGCGTCTGGAATGTTGCACCCGAGTACCAGGAAACGAAAATTGAGACACATTTGAACACGTTTTCCAATCACACGGTGGTTCATACTCTGGGTTCCACATGCATGTTTTAGCTGAAGGAAAAATCCCTTAAACAGGGAGAGTTGAGACCCATGGAATGGGTACCATGCAATGTGATTTCAAAGGGTCTGCATTTGCTCACCGAACCTCACCAATCCTATCACTGCTGCGTTTATGCCGCTGTACACACGCTTGATTCTCTTTCGGAGACATAAAAATCCATAGGTTTTAAGATTCTTACTAGTCCGATATATTCTTAGGCGTTTAATATGGGGTGTTGAGTCCACTTCGTTGAGCAAGGAGTAGCTCTTGTCTATTACATATTTGGCTTATGGAACGGTATCTGTGCTCATTTCAATCTCTGGTTTTATGCAGCACCCCAACTCACCCGTCCCCTTAAGCAAGCATAAGTTGGTTTTCTACATTTGACACCCTGTTCTGTTTTGTAATTCAGTTCTTGTGTAGCCAAGTTTACATTCCGTGTATTAGTGATATCTTATGATGTTTCTTTTTCTGTGTGACTAATTTCACTTAGAATCATCGTACCTGAATCCACTCATTATGCTGCTACGGGCCTGATGACATAGATTTCATTGCTGAGTGATATTGCATTGTACGTAAGTACCACAATTTCTTTATCCATTTTTCGCTTTCTGTGATATTGAACTTGTACCGTAAACGAGGTTCTTGTAAACAGAGCCGTCCCAAACTTTGGGGTGGCGGTGTCTTTTTGATTTTAATTTCCCTAAGCTATAGGACCATAAGTGGAAGTGCCCTAGGCTCTGTTGCTTTGTTTTTTGGATGTTTCAGGAAACACCATACACTTCTCCAGAGTGGCTGCTGGCAATTTACATCCCGCCCATCAGCATAACTAGGCTCCCAGTTCTCCATGGCCTGTCCTGCCTTTCTGGATTTTACACTTTTTTCAGATGGCCCTTTTGACCGGGGGGCAGTGAGACTTCATTGTAGTGCAGATTTCCTTTGCAAGCTTGCTTGGTTGGCCAAAAAGGGCGTATGCGTTTTTTCCTGAATATATTCAGGAAAAAACGCATACTCCCTTTTTGGCCAAGTGCATCATTGTGGACGTTCTGCCTCTTTTCCTATGCTTTACATGCAATTCCAGTCTACCTCCTGAAATCGGTTTCCTGCAATTCTGCCCACCTTTCAACTCCTCTTGGCAGCCTTATTTCAATATATTTTTGGAAGATAGCTGTCCTTTATAACTCTGCAGGTTTGTGAATTACAGTGCCCCTGAGCTCCTTTCTTCAACTCGCTTTCTTGTGAGCTGGCCGCATCACCGCAGGATTGCTTCTGGTCCTAGTGTGGTTCCGGCATGGCACGCTGAGCCTTTGGTTAATTCCTCTTCCTGGTGGGAAATGAGAGTTAAATTTGCCCGTCTGGACACCTCCACCTAGTCTCTCATTGGTTCTCCCTATTCCTGTTCATTTTCCACAGAAATTGCAAACTGGGCCAAACAGGAGGTTAAAGGCACTGACTCTCCAAGTGGGGAGAGTGTTAGTAAAGCGTCTGGAATGTTGCACCCGAGTACCAGGAAACGAAAATTGAGACACATTTGAACACGTTTTCCGATCACACGGTGGATCATACTCTGGGTTCCACATGCATGTTTTAGCTGAAGGAAGAATCCCTTAAACAGGGAGAGTTGAGACCCATGGAATGGGTACCATGCAATATGACTTCAAAGGGTCTGCATTTGCTCACCGAACCTCAGCAATCCTATCACTGCTGCGTTTATGCCACTGTACACACGCTTGATTCTCTTTCGGAGACATATAAATCCATAGGTTTTAAGATTCTTACTAGTCAGGTAGATTCTTACTAGTCAGGTATATTCTTAGGCGTTTAATATGGGGTGTTGAGTCCACTTCGTTGAGCAAGGAGTAGCTCTTGTCTATTACATATTTGGCTTATGGAACGGTATCTGTGCTCATTTCAATCTCTGGTTTTATGCAACACCCCAACTCACCCGTCCCCTTAAGCAAGCATAAGTTGGTTTTCTACATTTGACACCCTGTTCTGTTTTGTAATTCAGTTCTTGTGTAGCCAAGTTTACATTCCGTGTATTAGTGATATCTTATGATGTTTCTTTTTCTGTGTGACTAATTTCACTTAGAATCATCGTACCTGAATCCACTCATTATGCTGCTACGGGCCTGATGACATAGATTTCATTGCTGAGTGATATTGCATTGTACGTAAGTACCACAATTTCTTTATCCATTTTTCGCTTTCTGTGATATTGAACTTGTACCGTAAACGAGGTTCTTGTAAACAGAGCCGTCCCAAACTTTGGGGTGGCGGTGTCTTTTTGATTTTAATTTCCCTAAGCTATAGGACCATAAGTGGAAGTGCCCTAGGCTCTGTTGCTTTGTTTTTTGGATGTTTCAGGAAACACCATACACTTCTCCAGAGTGGCTGCTGGCAATTTACATCCCGCCCATCAGCATAACTAGGCTCCCAGTTCTCCATGGCCTGTCCTGCCTTTCTGGATTTTACACTTTTTTCAGATGGCCCTTTTGACCGGGGGGCAGTGAGACTTCATTGTAGTGCAGATTTCCTTTGCAAGCTTGCTTGGTTGGCCAAAAAGGGCGTATGCGTTTTTTCCTGAATATATTCAGGAAAAAACGCATACGCCCTTTTTGGCCAAGTGCATCATTGTGGACGTTCTGCCTCTTTTCCTATGCTTTACATGCAATTCCAGTCTACCTCCTGAAATCGGTTTCCTGCAATTCTGCCCCCCTTTCAACTCCTCTTGGCAGCCTTACTTCAATATATTTTTGGAAGATAGCTGTCCTTTATAACTCTGCAGGTTTGTGAATTACAGTGCCCCTGAGCTCCTTTCTTCAACTCGCTTTCTTGTGAGCTGGCCGCAACACCGCAGGATTGCTTCTGGTCCTAGTGTGGTTCCGGCATGGCACGCTGAGCCTTTGGTTAATTCCTCTTCCTGGTGGGAAATGAGAGTTAAATTTGCCCGTCTGGACACCTCCACCTAGTCTCTCATTGGTTCTCCCTATTCCTGTTCATTTTCCACAGAAATTGCAAACTGGGCCAAACAGGAGGTTAAAGGCACTGACTCTCCAAGTGGGGAGAGTGTTAGTAAAGCGTCTGGAATGTTGCACCCGAGTACCAGGAAACGAAAATTGAGACACATTTGAACACGTTTTCCGATCACACGGTGGATCATACTCTGGGTTCCACATGCATGTTTTAGCTGAAGGAAGAATCCCTTAAACAGGGAGAGTTGAGACCCATGGAATGGGTACCATGCAATATGACTTCAAAGGGTCTGCATTTGCTCACCGAACCTCAGCAATCCTATCACTGCTGCGTTTATGCCACTGTACACACGCTTGATTCTCTTTCGGAGACATATAAATCCATAGGTTTTAAGATTCTTACTAGTCAGGTAGATTCTTACTAGTCAGGTATATTCTTAGGCGTTTAATATGGGGTGTTGAGTCCACTTCGTTGAGCAAGGAGTAGCTCTTGTCTATTACATATTTGGCTTATGGAACGGTATCTGTGCTCATTTCAATCTCTGGTTTTATGCAACACCCCAACTCACCCGTCCCCTTAAGCAAGCATAAGTTGGTTTTCTACATTTGACACCCTGTTCTGTTTTGTAATTCAGTTCTTGTGTAGCCAAGTTTACATTCCGTGTATTAGTGATATCTTATGATGTTTCTTTTTCTGTGTGACTAATTTCACTTAGAATCATCGTACCTGAATCCACTCATTATGCTGCTACGGGCCTGATGACATAGATTTCATTGCTGAGTGATATTGCATTGTACGTAAGTACCACAATTTCTTTATCCATTTTTCGCTTTCTGTGATATTGAACTTGTACCGTAAACGAGGTTCTTGTAAACAGAGCCGTCCCAAACTTTGGGGTGGCTGTGTCTTTTTGATTTTAATTTCCCTAAGCTATAGGACCATAAGTGGAAGTGCCCTAGGCTCTGTTGCTTTGTTTTTTGGATGTTTCAGGAAACACCATACACTTCTCCAGAGTGGCTGCTGGCAATTTACATCCCGCCCATCAGCATAACTAGGCTCCCAGTTCTCCATGGCCTGTCCTGCCTTTCTGGATTTTACACTTTTTTCAGATGGCCCTTTTGACCGGGGGGCAGTGAGACTTCATTGTAGTGCAGATTTCCTTTGCAAGCTTGCTTGGTTGGCCAAAAAGGGCGTATGCGTTTTTTCCTGAATATATTCAGGAAAAAACGCATACTCCCTTTTTGGCCAAGTGCATCATTGTGGACGTTCTGCCTCTTTTCCTATGCTTTACATGCAATTCCAGTCTACCTCCTGAAATCGGTTTCCTGCAATTCTGCCCCCCTTTCAACTCCTCTTGGCAGCCTTACTTCAATATATTTTTGGAAGATAGCTGTCCTTTATAACTCTGCAGGTTTGTGAATTACAGTGCCCCTGAGCTCCTTTCTTCAACTCGCTTTCTTGTGAGCTGGCCGCAACACCGCAGGATTGCTTCTGGTCCTAGTGTGGTTCCGGCATGGCACGCTGAGCCTTTGGTTAATTCCTCTTCCTGGTGGGAAATGAGAGTTAAATTTGCCCGTCTGGACACCTCCACCTAGTCTCTCATTGGTTCTCCCTATTCCTGTTCATTTTCCACAGAAATTGCAAACTGGGCCAAACAGGAGGTTAAAGGCACTGACTCTCCAAGTGGGGAGAGTGTTAGTAAAGCGTCTGGAATGTTGCACCCGAGTACCAGGAAACGAAAATTGAGACACATTTGAACACGTTTTCCGATCACACGGTGGATCATACTCTGGGTTCCACATGCATGTTTTAGCTGAAGGAAGAATCCCTTAAACAGGGAGAGTTGAGACCCATGGAATGGGTACCATGCAATATGACTTCAAAGGGTCTGCATTTGCTCACCGAACCTCAGCAATCCTATCACTGCTGCGTTTATGCCACTGTACACACGCTTGATTCTCTTTCGGAGACATATAAATCCATAGGTTTTAAGATTCTTACTAGTCAGGTAGATTCTTACTAGTCAGGTATATTCTTAGGCGTTTAATATGGGGTGTTGAGTCCACTTCGTTGAGCAAGGAGTAGCTCTTGTCTATTACATATTTGGCTTATGGAACGGTATCTGTGCTCATTTCAATCTCTGGTTTTATGCAGCACCCCAACTCACCCGTCCCCTTAAGCAAGCATAAGTTGGTTTTCTACATTTGACACCCTGTTCTGTTTTGTAATTCAGTTCTTGTGTAGCCAAGTTTACATTCCGTGTATTAGTGATATCTTATGATGTTTCTTTTTCTGTGTGACTAATTTCACTTAGAATCATCGTACCTGAATCCACTCATTATGCTGCTACGGGCCTGATGACATAGATTTCATTGCTGAGTGATATTGCATTGTACGTAAGTACCACAATTTCTTTATCCATTTTTCGCTTTCTGTGATATTGAACTTGTACCGTAAACGAGGTTCTTGTAAACAGAGCCGTCCCAAACTTTGGGGTGGCGGTGTCTTTTTGATTTTAATTTCCCTAAGCTATAGGACCATAAGTGGAAGTGCCCTAGGCTCTGTTGCTTTGTTTTTTGGATGTTTCAGGAAACACCATACACTTCTCCAGAGTGGCTGCTGGCAATTTACATCCCGCCCATCAGCATAACTAGGCTCCCAGTTCTCCATGGCCTGTCCTGCCTTTCTGGATTTTACACTTTTTTCAGATGGCCCTTTTGACCGGGGGGCAGTGAGACTTCATTGTAGTGCAGATTTCCTTTGCAAGCTTGCTTAGTTGGCCAAAAAGGGCGTATGCGTTTTTTCCTGAATATATTCAGGAAAAAACGCATACGCCCTTTTTGGCCAAGTGCATCATTGTGGACGTTCTGCCTCTTTTCCTATGCTTTACATGCAATTCCAGTCTACCTCCTGAAATCGGTTTCCTGCAATTCTGCCCCCCTTTCAACTCCTCTTGGCAGCCTTACTTCAATATATTTTTGGAAGATAGCTGTCCTTTATAACTCTGCAGGTTTGTGAATTACAGTGCCCCTGAGCTCCTTTCTTCAACTCGCTTTCTTGTGAGCTGGCCGCAACACCGCAGGATTGCTTCTGGTCCTAGTGTGGTTCCGGCATGGCACGCTGAGCCTTTGGTTAATTCCTCTTCCTGGTGGGAAATGAGAGTTAAATTTGCCCGTCTGGACACCTCCACCTAGTCTCTCATTGGTTCTCCCTATTCCTGTTCATTTTCCACAGAAATTGCAAACTGGGCCAAACAGGAGGTTAAAGGCACTGACTCTCCAAGTGGGGAGAGTGTTAGTAAAGCGTCTGGAATGTTGCACCCGAGTACCAGGAAACGAAAATTGAGACACATTTGAACACGTTTTCCGATCACACGGTGGATCATACTCTGGGTTCCACATGCATGTTTTAGCTGAAGGAAGAATCCCTTAAACAGGGAGAGTTGAGACCCATGGAATGGGTACCATGCAATATGACTTCAAAGGGTCTGCATTTGCTCACCGAACCTCAGCAATCCTATCACTGCTGCGTTTATGCCACTGTACACACGCTTGATTCTCTTTCGGAGACATATAAATCCATAGGTTTTAAGATTCTTACTAGTCAGGTAGATTCTTACTAGTCAGGTATATTCTTAGGCGTTTAATATGGGGTGTTGAGTCCACTTCGTTGAGCAAGGAGTAGCTCTTGTCTATTACATATTTGGCTTATGGAACGGTATCTGTGCTCATTTCAATCTCTGGTTTTATGCAGCACCCCAACTCACCCGTCCCCTTAAGCAAGCATAAGTTGGTTTTCTACATTTGACACCCTGTTCTGTTTTGTAATTCAGTTCTTGTGTAGCCAAGTTTACATTCCGTGTATTAGTGATATCTTATGATGTTTCTTTTTCTGTGTGACTAATTTCACTTAGAATCATCGTACCTGAATCCACTCATTATGCTGCTACGGGCCTGATGACATAGATTTCATTGCTGAGTGATATTGCATTGTACGTAAGTACCACAATTTCTTTATCCATTTTTCGCTTTCTGTGATATTGAACTTGTACCGTAAACGAGGTTCTTGTAAACAGAGCCGTCCCAAACTTTGGGGTGGCGGTGTCTTTTTGATTTTAATTTCCCTAAGCTATAGGACCATAAGTGGAAGTGCCCTAGGCTCTGTTGCTTTGTTTTTTGGATGTTTCAGGAAACACCATACACTTCTCCAGAGTGGCTGCTGGCAATTTACATCCCGCCCATCAGCATAACTAGGCTCCCAGTTCTCCATGGCCTGTCCTGCCTTTCTGGATTTTACACTTTTTTCAGATGGCCCTTTTGACCGGGGGGCAGTGAGACTTCATTGTAGTGCAGATTTCCTTTGCAAGCTTGCTTAGTTGGCCAAAAAGGGCGTATGCGTTTTTTCCTGAATATATTCAGGAAAAAACGCATACGCCCTTTTTGGCCAAGTGCATCATTGTGGACGTTCTGCCTCTTTTCCTATGCTTTACATGCAATTCCAGTCTACCTCCTGAAATCGGTTTCCTGCAATTCTGCCCCCCTTTCAACTCCTCTTGGCAGCCTTACTTCAATATATTTTTGGAAGATAGCTGTCCTTTATAACTCTGCAGGTTTGTGAATTACAGTGCCCCTGAGCTCCTTTCTTCAACTCGCTTTCTTGTGAGCTGGCCGCAACACCGCAGGATTGCTTCTGGTCCTAGTGTGGTTCCGGCATGGCACGCTGAGCCTTTGGTTAATTCCTCTTCCTGGTGGGAAATGAGAGTTAAATTTGCCCGTCTGGACACCTCCACCTAGTCTCTCATTGGTTCTCCCTATTCCTGTTCATTTTCCACAGAAATTGCAAACTGGGCCAAACAGGAGGTTAAAGGCACTGACTCTCCAAGTGGGGAGAGTGTTAGTAAAGCGTCTGGAATGTTGCACCCGAGTACCAGGAAACGAAAATTGAGACACATTTGAACACGTTTTCCGATCACACGGTGGATCATACTCTGGGTTCCACATGCATGTTTTAGCTGAAGGAAGAATCCCTTAAACAGGGAGAGTTGAGACCCATGGAATGGGTACCATGCAATATGACTTCAAAGGGTCTGCATTTGCTCACCGAACCTCAGCAATCCTATCACTGCTGCGTTTATGCCACTGTACACACGCTTGATTCTCTTTCGGAGACATATAAATCCATAGGTTTTAAGATTCTTACTAGTCAGGTAGATTCTTACTAGTCAGGTATATTCTTAGGCGTTTAATATGGGGTGTTGAGTCCACTTCGTTGAGCAAGGAGTAGCTCTTGTCTATTACATATTTGGCTTATGGAACGGTATCTGTGCTCATTTCAATCTCTGGTTTTATGCAGCACCCCAACTCACCCGTCCCCTTAAGCAAGCATAAGTTGGTTTTCTACATTTGACACCCTGTTCTGTTTTGTAATTCAGTTCTTGTGTAGCCAAGTTTACATTCCGTGTATTAGTGATATCTTATGATGTTTCTTTTTCTGTGTGACTAATTTCACTTAGAATCATCGTACCTGAATCCACTCATTATGCTGCTACGGGCCTGATGACATAGATTTCATTGCTGAGTGATATTGCATTGTACGTAAGTACCACAGTTTCTTTATCCATTTTTCGCTTTCTGTGATATTGAACTTGTACCGTAAACGAGGTTCTTGTAAACAGAGCCGTCCCAAACTTTGGGGTGGCTGTGTCTTTTTGATTTTAATTTCCCTAAGCTATAGGACCATAAGTGGAAGTGCCCTAGGCTCTGTTGCTTTGTTTTTTGGATGTTTCAGGAAACACCATACACTTCTCCAGAGTGGCTGCTGGCAATTTACATCCCGCCCATCAGCATAACTAGGCTCCCAGTTCTCCATGGCCTGTCCTGCCTTTCTGGATTTTACACTTTTTTCAGATGGCCCTTTTGACCGGGGGGCAGTGAGACTTCATTGTAGTGCAGATTTCCTTTGCAAGCTTGCTTGGTTGGCCAAAAAGGGCGTATGCGTTTTTTCCTGAATATATTCAGGAAAAAACGCATACGCCCTTTTTGGCCAAGTGCATCATTGTGGACGTTCTGCCTCTTTTCCTATGCTTTACATGCAATTCCAGTCTACCTCCTGAAATCGGTTTCCTGCAATTCTGCCCCCCTTTCAACTCCTCTTGGCAGCCTTACTTCAATATATTTTTGGAAGATAGCTGTCCTTTATAACTCTGCAGGTTTGTGAATTACAGTGCCCCTGAGCTCCTTTCTTCAACTCGCTTTCTTGTGAGCTGGCCGCAACACCGCAGGATTGCTTCTGGTCCTAGTGTGGTTCCGGCATGGCACGCTGAGCCTTTGGTTAATTCCTCTTCCTGGTTGGAAATGAGAGTTAAATTTGCCCGTCTGGACACCTCCACCTAGTTTCTCATTGGTTCTCCCTATTCCTGTTCATTTTCCACAGAAATTGCAAACTGGGCCAAACAGGAGGTTAAAGGCACTGACTCTCCAAGTGGGGAGAGTGTTAGTAAAGCGTCTGGAATGTTGCACCCGAGTACCAGGAAACGAAAATTGAGACACATTTGAACACGTTTTCCGATCACACGGTGGATCATACTCTGGGTTCCACATGCATGTTTTAGCTGAAGGAAGAATCCCTTAAACAGGGAGAGTTGAGACCCATGGAATGGGTACCATGCAATATGACTTCAAAGGGTCTGCATTTGCTCACCGAACCTCAGCAATCCTATCACTGCTGCGTTTATGCCACTGTACACACGCTTGATTCTCTTTCGGAGACATATAAATCCATAGGTTTTAAGATTCTTACTAGTCAGGTAGATTCTTACTAGTCAGGTATATTCTTAGGCGTTTAATATGGGGTGTTGAGTCCACTTCGTTGAGCAAGGAGTAGCTCTTGTCTATTACATATTTGGCTTATGGAACGGTATCTGTGCTCATTTCAATCTCTGGTTTTATGCAGCACCCCAACTCACCCGTCCCTTTAAGCAAGCATAAGTTGGTTTTCTACATTTGACACCCTGTTCTGTTTTGTAATTCAGTTCTTGTGTAGCCAAGTTTACATTCCGTGTATTAGTGATATCTTATGATGTTTCTTTTTCTGTGTGACTAATTTCACTTAGAATCATCGTACCTGAATCCACTCATTATGCTGCTACGGGCCTGATGACATAGATTTCATTGCTGAGTGATATTGCATTGTACGTAAGTACCACAATTTCTTTATCCATTTTTCGCTTTCTGTGATATTGAACTTGTACCGTAAACGAGGTTCTTGTAAACAGAGCCGTCCCAAACTTTGGGGTGGCGGTGTCTTTTTGATTTTAATTTCCCTAAGCTATAGGACCATAAGTGGAAGTGCCCTAGGCTCTGTTGCTTTGTTTTTTGGATGTTTCAGGAAACACCATACACTTCTCCAGAGTGGCTGCTGGCAATTTACATCCCGCCCATCAGCATAACTAGGCTCCCAGTTCTCCATGGCCTGTCCTGCCTTTCTGGATTTTACACTTTTTTCAGATGGCCCTTTTGACCGGGGGGCAGTGAGACTTCATTGTAGTGCAGATTTCCTTTGCAAGCTTGCTTAGTTGGCCAAAAAGGGCGTATGCGTTTTTTCCTGAATATATTCAGGAAAAAACGCATACGCCCTTTTTGGCCAAGTGCATCATTGTGGACGTTCTGCCTCTTTTCCTATGCTTTACATGCAATTCCAGTCTACCTCCTGAAATCGGTTTCCTGCAATTCTGCCCCCCTTTCAACTCCTCTTGGCAGCCTTACTTCAATATATTTTTGGAAGATAGCTGTCCTTTATAACTCTGCAGGTTTGTGAATTACAGTGCCCCTGAGCTCCTTTCTTCAACTCGCTTTCTTGTGAGCTGGCCGCAACACCGCAGGATTGCTTCTGGTCCTAGTGTGGTTCCGGCATGGCACGCTGAGCCTTTGGTTAATTCCTCTTCCTGGTGGGAAATGAGAGTTAAATTTGCCCGTCTGGACACCTCCACCTAGTCTCTCATTGGTTCTCCCTATTCCTGTTCATTTTCCACAGAAATTGCAAACTGGGCCAAACAGGAGGTTAAAGGCACTGACTCTCCAAGTGGGGAGAGTGTTAGTAAAGCGTCTGGAATGTTGCACCCGAGTACCAGGAAACGAAAATTGAGACACATTTGAACACGTTTTCCGATCACACGGTGGATCATACTCTGGGTTCCACATGCATGTTTTAGCTGAAGGAAGAATCCCTTAAACAGGGAGAGTTGAGACCCATGGAATGGGTACCATGCAATATGACTTCAAAGGGTCTGCATTTGCTCACCGAACCTCAGCAATCCTATCACTGCTGCGTTTATGCCACTGTACACACGCTTGATTCTCTTTCGGAGACATATAAATCCATAGGTTTTAAGATTCTTACTAGTCAGGTAGATTCTTACTAGTCAGGTATATTCTTAGGCGTTTAATATGGGGTGTTGAGTCCACTTCGTTGAGCAAGGAGTAGCTCTTGTCTATTACATATTTGGCTTATGGAACGGTATCTGTGCTCATTTCAATCTCTGGTTTTATGCAGCACCCCAACTCACCCGTCCCCTTAAGCAAGCATAAGTTGGTTTTCTACATTTGACACCCTGTTCTGTTTTGTAATTCAGTTCTTGTGTAGCCAAGTTTACATTCCGTGTATTAGTGATATCTTATGATGTTTCTTTTTCTGTGTGACTAATTTCACTTAGAATCATCGTACCTGAATCCACTCATTATGCTGCTACGGGCCTGATGACATAGATTTCATTGCTGAGTGATATTGCATTGTACGTAAGTACCACAGTTTCTTTATCCATTTTTCGCTTTCTGTGATATTGAACTTGTACCGTAAACGAGGTTCTTGTAAACAGAGCCGTCCCAAACTTTGGGGTGGCTGTGTCTTTTTGATTTTAATTTCCCTAAGCTATAGGACCATAAGTGGAAGTGCCCTAGGCTCTGTTGCTTTGTTTTTTGGATGTTTCAGGAAACACCATACACTTCTCCAGAGTGGCTGCTGGCAATTTACATCCCGCCCATCAGCATAACTAGGCTCCCAGTTCTCCATGGCCTGTCCTGCCTTTCTGGATTTTACACTTTTTTCAGATGGCCCTTTTGACCGGGGGGCAGTGAGACTTCATTGTAGTGCAGATTTCCTTTGCAAGCTTGCTTGGTTGGCCAAAAAGGGCGTATGCGTTTTTTCCTGAATATATTCAGGAAAAAACGCATACGCCCTTTTTGGCCAAGTGCATCATTGTGGACGTTCTGCCTCTTTTCCTATGCTTTACATGCAATTCCAGTCTACCTCCTGAAATCGGTTTCCTGCAATTCTGCCCCCCTTTCAACTCCTCTTGGCAGCCTTACTTCAATATATTTTTGGAAGATAGCTGTCCTTTATAACTCTGCAGGTTTGTGAATTACAGTGCCCCTGAGCTCCTTTCTTCAACTCGCTTTCTTGTGAGCTGGCCGCAACACCGCAGGATTGCTTCTGGTCCTAGTGTGGTTCCGGCATGGCACGCTGAGCCTTTGGTTAATTCCTCTTCCTGGTTGGAAATGAGAGTTAAATTTGCCCGTCTGGACACCTCCACCTAGTCTCTCATTGGTTCTCCCTATTCCTGTTCATTTTCCACAGAAATTGCAAACTGGGCCAAACAGGAGGTTAAAGGCACTGACTCTCCAAGTGGGGAGAGTGTTAGTAAAGCGTCTGGAATGTTGCACCCGAGTACCAGGGGACCAAAACTGAGACACATTTGAACACGTTTCCCGATCACACGGTGGATCATACTCTGGGATCCACATGCATGTTTTAGCTGAAGGAAGAATCCATTAAACCTGGAGAGTTGAGACCCATGGAATGGGTACCATGCAATATGACTTCAAAGGGTCTGCATTTGCTCACCGAACCTCAGCAATCCTATCACTGCTGCGTTTATGCCGCTGTACACACGCTTGATTCTCTTTCGGAGACATATAAATCCATAGGTTTTAAGATTCTTACTAGTCAGGTATATTCTTAGGCGTTTAATATGGAGTGTTGAGTCCACTTCGTTGAGCAAGGAGTAGCTCTTGTCTATTACATATTTGGCTTATGGAACGGTATCTGTGCTCATTTCAATCTCTGGTTTTATGCAGCACCCCAACTCACCCGTCCCCTTAAGCAAGCATAAGTTGGTTTTCTACATTTGACACCCTGTTCTGTTTTGTAATTCAGTTCTTGTGTAGCCAAGTTTACATTCCGTGTATTAGTGATATCTTATGATGTTTCTTTTTCTGTGTGACTAATTTCACTTAGAATCATCGTACCTGAATCCACTCATTATCCTGCTACGGGCCTGTTGACATAGATTTCATTGCTGAGTGATATTGCATTGTACGTAAGTACCACAATTTCTTTATCCATTTTTCGCTTTCTGTGATATTGAACTTGTACCGTAAACGAGGTTCTTGTAAACAGAGCCGTCCCAAACTTTGGGGTGGCTGTGTCTTTTTGATTTTAATTTCCCTAAGCTATAGGACCATAAGTGGAAGTGCCCTAGGCTCTGTTGCTTTGTTTTTTGGATGTTTCAGGAAACACCATACACTTCTCCAGAGTGGCTGCTGGCAATTTACATCCCGCCCATCAGCATAACTAGGCTCCCAGTTCTCCATGGCCTGTCCTGCCTTTCTGGATTTTACACTTTTTTCAGATGGCCCTTTTGACCGGGGAGCAGTGAGACTTCATTGTAGTGCAGATTTCCTTTGCAAGCTTGCTTGGTTGGCCAAAAAGGGCGTATGCGTTTTTTCCTGAATATATTCAGGAAAAAACGCATACGCCCTTTTTGGCCAAGTGCATCATTGTGGACGTTCTGCCTCTTTTCCTATGCTTTACATGCAATTCCAGTCTACCTCCTGAAATCGGTTTCCTGCAATTCTGCCCCCCTTTCAACTGCTCTTGGCAGCCTTACTTCAATATATTTTTGGAAGATAGCTGTCATTTATAACTCTGCAGGTTTGTGAATTACAGTGCCCCTGAGCTCCTTTCTTCAACTCGCTTTCTTGTGAGCTGGCCGCAACACCGCAGGATTGCTTCAGGCCCTAGTTTGGTTCCGGCACGGCATGCTGAGCCTTTGGTTAATTCCTCTTCCTGGTGGGAAATGAGAGTTAAATTGGCCCGTCTGGACACCTCCACCTAATCTCTCATTGGTTCTCCCTATTCCTGTTCATCTTCCGCAGAAATTGCTAACTGGGCCAAACAGGAGGTTAAAGGCACTGACTCTCCAAGTGGGGAGAGTGTTATTAAAGCGTCTGGAATGTTGCACCCGAGTACCAGGGGACCAAAACTGAGACACATTTGAACACGTTTTCCGACCACATGGTGGATCATACTCTGGGTTCCACATGCATGTTTTAGCTGAAGGAAGAATCCATTAAACCTGGAGAGTTGAGACCCATGGAATGGGTACCATGCAATATGACTTCAAAGGGTCTGCATTTGCTCACCGAACC
Organism: Leucopleurus acutus; assembly: GCF_964270905.1. NCBI lineage: Eukaryota > Metazoa > Chordata > Mammalia > Artiodactyla > Delphinidae > Leucopleurus > Leucopleurus acutus. The sequence goes on from NW_028138983.1 coordinate 207,341, forward strand.
TCAGCAATCCTATCACTGCTGCGTTTATGCCGCTGTACACACGCTTGATTCTCTTTCGGAGACATATAAATCCATAGGTTTTAAGATTCTTACTAGTCAGGTATATTCTTAGGCGTTTAATATGGAGTGTTGAGTCCACTTCGTTGAGCAAGGAGTAGCTCTTGTCTATTACATATTTGGCTTATGGAACGGTATCTGTGCTCATTTCAATCTCTGGTTTTATGCAGCACCCCAACTCACCCGTCCCCTTAAGCAAGCATAAGTTGGTTTTCTACATTTGACACCCTGTTCTGTTTTGTAATTCAGTTCTTGTGTAGCCAAGTTTACATTCCGTGTATTAGTGATATCTTATGATGTTTCTTTTTCTGTGTGACTAATTTCACTTAGAATCATCGTACCTGAATCCACTCATTATGCTGCTACGTGCCTGATGACATAGATTTCATTGCTGAGTGATATTGCATTGTACGTAAGTACCACAATTTCTTTATCCATTTTTCGCTTTCTGTGATATTGAACTTGTACCGTAAACGAGGTTCTTGTAAACAGAGCCGTCCCAAACTTTGGGGTGGCTGTGTCTTTTTGATTTTAATTTCCCTAAGCTATAGGACCATAAGTGGAAGTGCCCTAGGCTCTGTTGCTTTGTTTTTTGGATGTTTCAGGAAACACCATACACTTCTCCAGAGTGGCTGCTGGCAATTTACATCCCACCCATCAGCATAACTAGGCTCCCAGTTCTCCATGGCCTGTCCTGCCTTTCTGGATTTTACACTTTTTTCAGATGGCCCTTTTGACCGGGGGGCAGTGAGACTTCATTGTAGTGCAGATTTCCTTTGCAAGCTTGCTTGGTTGGCCAAAAAGGGCATACGCCCTTTTTGGCCAAGTGCATCATTGTGGACGTTCTGCCTCTTTTCCTATGCTTTACATGCAATTCCACTCTACCTCCTGAAATCGGTTTCCTGCAATTCTGCCCTGCTTTCAACTCCTCTTGGCATCCTAATTCAATATATTTTTGGAAGATAGCTGTCCTTTATAACTCTGCAGGTTTGTGAATTACAGTGCCCCTGAGCTCCTTTCTTCAACTCGCTTTCTTGTGAGCTGGCCGCAACACCGCAGGATTGCTTCAGGCCCTAGTTTGGTTCCGGCACGGCATGCTGAGCCTTTGGTTAATTCCTCTTCCTGGTGGGAAATGAGAGTTAAATTGGCCCGTCCGGACACCTCCACCTAATCTCTCATTGGTTCTCCCTATTCCTGTTCATCTTCCGCAGAAATTGCTAACTGGGCCAAACAGGAGGTTAAAGGCACTGACTCTCCAAGTGGGGAGAGTGTTAGTAAAGCGTCTGGAATGTTGCACCCGAGTACCAGGGGACGAAAACTGAGACACATTTGAACACGTTTTCCGACCACATGGTGGATCATACTCTGGGTTCCACATGCATGTTTTAGCTGAAGGAAGAATCCCTTAAACATGGAGAGTTGAGACCCATGGAATGGGTACCATGCAATATGACTTCAAAGGGTCTGCATTTGCTCACCGAACCTCACCAATCCTATCACTGCTGCGTTTATCCCGCTGTACACACGCTTGATTCTCTTTCGGAGACATATAAATCCATAGGTTTTAAGATTCTTACTAGTCAGGTAGATTCTTACTAGTCAGGTATATTCTTAGGCGTTTAATATGGGGTGTTGAGTCCACTTCGTTGAGCAAGGAGTAGCTCTTGTCTATTACATATTTGGCTTATGGAACGGTATCTGTGCTCATTTCAATCTCTGGTTTTATGCAGCACCCCAACTCACCCGTCCCCTTAAGCAAGCATAAGTTGGTTTTCTACATTTGACACCCTGTTCTGTTTTGTAATTCAGTTCTTGTGTAGCCAAGTTTACATTCCGTGTATTAGTGATATCTTATGATGTTTCTTTTTCTGTGTGACTAATTTCACTTAGAATCATCGTACCTGAATCCACTCATTATGCTGCTACGGGCCTGTTGACATAGATTTCATTGCTGAGTGATATTGCATTGTACGTAAGTACCACAGTTTCTTTATCCATTTTTCGCTTTCTGTGATATTGAACTTGTACCATAAACGAGGTTCTTGTAAACAGAGCCGTCCCAAACTTTGGGGTGGCTGTGTCTTTTTGATTTTAATTTCCCTAAGCTATAGGACCATAAGTGGAAGTGCCCTAGGCTCTGTTGCTTTGTTTTTTGGATGTTTCAGGAAACACCATACACTTCTCCAGAGTGGCTGCTGGCAATTTACATCCCGCCCATCAGCATAACTAGGCTCCCAGTTCTCCATGGCCTGTCCTGCCTTTCTGGATTTTACACTTTTTTCAGATGGCCCTTTTGACCGGGGGGCAGTGAGACTTCATTGTAGTGCAGATTTCCTTTGCAAGCTTGCTTGGTTGGCCAAAAAGGGCGTATGCGTTTTTTCCTGAATATATTCAGGAAAAAACGCATACGCCCTTTTTGGCCAAGTGCATCATTGTGGACGTTCTGCCTCTTTTCCTATGCTTTACATGCAATTCCAGTCTACCTCCTGAAATCGGTTTCCTGCAATTCTGCCCCCCTTTCAACTCCTCTTGGCAGCCTTACTTCAATATATTTTTGGAAGATAGCTGTCCTTTATAACTCTGCAGGTTTGTGAATTACAGTGCCCCCTGAGCTCCTTTCTTCAACTCGCTTTCTTGTGAGCTGGCCGCAACACCGCAGGATTGCTTCTGGTCCTAGTGTGGTTCCGGCATGGCACGCTGAGCCTTTGGTTAATTCCTCTTCCTGGTTGGAAATGAGAGTTAAATTGGCCCGTCTGGACACCTCCACCTAGTCTCTCATTGGTTCTCCCTATTCCTGTTCATCTTCCGCAGAAATTGCTAACTGGGCCAAACAGGAGGTTAAAGGCACTGACTCTCCAAGTGGGGAGAGTGTTAGTAAAGCGTCTGGAATGTTGCACCCGAGTACCAGGGGACAAAAACTGAGACACATTTGAACACGTTTTCTGACCACATGGTGGATCATACTCTGGGTTCCACATGCATGTTTTAGCTGAAGGAAGAATCCCTTAAACATGGAGAGTTGAGACCCATGGAATGGGTACCATGCAATATGACTTCAAAGGGTCTGCATTTGCTCACCGAACCTCACCAATCCTATCACTGCTGCGTTTATGCCGCTGTACACACACTTGATTCTCTTTCGGAGACATATAAATCCATAGATTTTAAGATTCTTACTAGTCAGGTAGATTCTTACTAGTCAGGTATATTCTTAGGCGTTTAATATTGGGTGTTGAGTCCACTTCGTTGAGCAAGTAGTAGCTCTTGTCTATTACATATTTGGCTTATGGAACGGTATCTGTGCTCATTTCAATCTCTGGTTTTATGCAGCACCCCAACTCACCCGTCCCCTTAAGCAAGCATAAGTTGGTTTTCTACATTTGACACCCTGTTCTGTTTTGTAATTCAGTTCTTGTGTAGCCAAGTTTACATTCTGTGTATTAGTGATATCTTATGATGTTTCTTTTTCTGTGTGACTAATTTCACTTAGAATCATCGTACCTGAATCCACTCATTATGCTGCTACGGGCCTGATGACATAGATTTCATTGCTGAGTGATATTGCATTGTACGTAAGTACCAGAATTTCTTTATCCATTTTTCGCTTTCTGTGATATTGAACTTGTACCGTAAACGAGGTTCTTGTAAACAGAGCCGTCCCAAACTTTGGGGTGGCTGTGTCTTTTTGATTTTAATTTCCCTAAGCTATAGGACCATAAGTGGAAGTGCCCTAGGCTCTGTTGCTTTGTTTTTTGGATGTTTCAGGAAACACCATACACTTCTCCAGAGTGGCTGCTGGCAATTTACATCCCGCCCATCAGCATAACTAGGCTCCCAGTTCTCCATGGCCTGTCCTGCCTTTCTGGATTTTACACTTTTTTCAGATGGCCCTTTTGACCGGGGGGCAGTGAGACTTCATTGTAGTGCAGATTTCCTTTGCAAGCTTGCTTGGTTGGCCAAAAAGGGCGTATGCGTTTTTTCCTGAATATATTCAGGAAAAAACGCATACGCCCTTTTTGGCCAAGTGCATCATTGTGGACGTTCTGCCTCTTTTCCTATGCTTTACATGCAATTCCAGTCTACCTCCTGAAATCGGTTTCCTGCAATTCTGCCCTGCTTTCAACTCCTCTTGGCATCCTAATTCAATATATTTTTGGAAGATAGCTGTCATTTATAACTCTGCAGGTTTGTGAATTACAGTGCCCCTGAGCTCCTTTCTTCAACTCGCTTTCTTGTGAGCTGGCCGCAACACCGCAGGATTGCTTCAGGCCCTAGTTTGGTTCCGGCACGGCATGCTGAGCCTTTGGTTAATTCCTCTTCCTGGTGGGAAATGAGAGTTAAATTTGCCCGTCCGGACACCTCCACCTAGTCTCTCATTGGTTCTCCCAATTCCTGTTCATTTTCCACAGAAATTGCAAACTGGGCCAAACAGGAGGTTAAAGGCACTGACTCTCCAAGTGGGGAGAGTGTTAGTAAAGCGTCTTTAATGTTGCAACCGAGTACCAGGGGACGAAAACTGAGACACATTTGAACACGTTTCCCGATCACACGGTGGATCATACTCTGGGTTCCACATGCATGTTTTAGCTGAAGGAAGAATCCATTAAACCTGGAGAGTTGAGACCCATGGAATGGGTACCATGCAATATGACTTCAAAGGGTCTGCATTTGCTCACCGAACCTCACCAATCCTATCACTGCTGCGTTTATGCCGCTGTACACACGCTTGATTCTCTTTCGGAGACATATAAATCCATAGGTTTTAAGATTCTTACTAGTCAGGTAGATTCTTAGGCGTTTAATATGGAGTGTTGAGTCCACTTCGTTGAGCAAGGAGTAGCTCTTGTCTATTACATATTTGGCTTATGGAACGGTATCTGTGCTAATTTCAATCTCTGGTTTTATGCAGCACCCCAACTCACCCGTCCCCTTAAGCAAGCATAAGTTGGTTTTCTACATTTGACACCCTGTTCTGTTTTGTAATTCAGTTCTTGTGTAGCCAAGTTTACATTCCGTGTATTAGTGATATCTTATGATGTTTCTTTTTCTGTGTGACTAATTTCACTTAGAATCATCGTACCTGAATCCACTCATTATGCTGCTACGGGCCTGATGACATAGATTTCATTGCTGAGTGATATTGCATTGTACGTAAGTACCAGAATTTCTTTATCCATTTTTCGCTTTCTGTGATATTGAACTTGTACCGTAAACGAGGTTCTTGTAAACAGAGCCGTCCCAAACTTTGGGGTGGCTGTGTCTTTTTGATTTTAATTTCCCTAAGCTATAGGACCATAAGTGGAAGTGCCCTAGGCTCTGTTGCTTTGTTTTTTGGATGTTTCAGGAAACACCATACATTTCTCCAGAGTGGCTGCTGGCAATTTACATCCCGCCCATCAGCATAACTAGGCTCCCAGTTCTCCATGGCCTGTCCTGCCTTTCTGGATTTTACACTTTTTTCAGATGGCCCTTTTGACCGGGGGGCAGTGAGACTTCATTGTAGTGCAGATTTCCTTTGCAAGCTTGCTTGTTTGGCCAAAAAGTGCGTATGCGTTTTTTCCTGAATATATACTTCATTGTAGTGCAGATTTTTTCCTGAATATATACTTCATTGTAGTGCAGATTTCCTTTGCAAGCTTGCTTGGTTGGTCAAAAAGGGCGTATGCGTTTTTTCCTGAATATATTCAGGAAAAAACGCATACGCCCTTTTTGGCCAAGTGCATCATTGTGGACGTTCTGCCTCTTTTCCTATGCTTTACATGCAATTCCAGTCTACCTCCTGAAATCGGTTTCCTGCAATTCTGCCCTGCTTTCAACTCCTCTTGGCATCCTAATTCAATATATTTTTGGAAGATAGCTGTCATTTATAACTCTGCAGGTTTGTGAATTACAGTGCCCCTGAGCTCCTTTCTTCAACTCGCTTTCTTGTGAGCTGGCCGCAACACCGCAGGATTGCTTCAGGCCCTAGATTTGTTCCGGCACGGCATGCTGAGCCTTTGGTTAATTCCTCTTCCTGGTGGGAAATGAGAGTTAAATTGGCCCGTCCGGACACCTCCACCTAATCTCTCATTGGTTCTCCCTATTCCTGTTCATCTTCCGCAGAAATTGCAAACTGGGCCAAACAGGAGGTTAAAGGCACTGACTCTCCAAGTGGGGAGAGTGTTAGTAAAGCGTCTGGAATGTTGCACCCGAGTACCAGGGGACGAAAACTGAGACACATTTGAACACGTTTTCCGACCACATGGTGGATCATACTCTGGGTTCCACATGCATGTTTTAGCTGAAGGAAGAATCCCTTAAACATGGAGAGTTGAGACCCATGGAATGGGTACCATGCAATATGACTTCAAAGGGTCTGCATTTGCTCACCGAACCTCACCAATCCTATCACTGCTGCGTTTATGCCACTGTACACACGCTTGATTCTCTTTCGGAGACATATAAATCCATAGGTTTTAAGATTCTTACTAGTCAGGTAGATTCTTACTAGTCAGGTATATTCTTAGGCGTTTAATATGGGGTGTTGAGTCCACTTCGTTGAGCAAGGAGTAGCTCTTGTCTATTACATATTTGGCTTATGGAACGGTATCTGTGCTCATTTCAATCTCTGGTTTTATGCAGCACCCCAACTCACCCGTCCCCTTAAGCAAGCATAAGTTGGTTTTCTACATTTGACACCCTGTTCTGTTTTGTAATTCAGTTCTTGTGTAGCCAAGTTTACATTCCATGTATTAGTGATATCTTATGATGTTTCATTTTCTGTGTGACTAATTTCACTTAGAATCATCGTACCTGAATCCACTCATTATGCTGCTACGGGCCTGATGACATAGATTTCATTGCTGAGTGATATTGCATTGTACGTAAGTACCACAATTTCTTTATCCATTTTTCGCTTTCTGTGATATTGAACTTGTACCTTAAACGAGGTTCTTGTAAACAGAGCCGTCCCAAACTTTGGGGTGGCTGTGTCTTTTTGATTTTAATTTCCCTAAGCTATAGGACCATAAGTGGAAGTGCCCTAGGCTCTGTTGCTTTGTTTTTTGGATGTTTCAGGAAACACCATACACTTCTCCAGAGTGGCTGCTGGCAATTTACATCCCGCCCATCAGCATAACTAGGCTCCCAGTTCTCAATGGCCTGTCCTGCCTTTCTGGATTTTACACTTTTTTCAGATGGCCCTTTTGACCGGGGGGCAGTGAGACTTCATTGTAGTGCAGATTTCCTTTGCAAGCTTGCTTGGTTGGCCAAAAAGGGCGTATGCGTTTTTCCCTGAATATATTCAGGAAAAAACGCATACGCCCTTTTTGGCCAAGTGTATCATTGTGGACGTTCTGCCTCTTTTCCTATGCTTTACATGCAATTCCAGTCTACCTCCTGAAATCGGTTTCCTGCAATTCTGCCCCGCTTTCAACTCCTCTTGGCAGCCTTACTTCAATATATTTTTGGAAGATAGCTGTCATTTATAACTCTGCAGGTTTGTGAATTACAGTGCCCCTGAGCTCCTTTCTTCAACTCGCTTTCTTGTGAGCTGGCCGCAACACCGCAGGATTGCTTCAGGCCCTAGTTTGGTTCCGGCACGGCATGCTGAGCCTTTGGTTAATTCCTCTTCCTGGTGGGAAATGAGAGTTAAATTTGCCCGTCCGGACACCTCCACCTAGTCTCTCATTGGTTCTCCCTATTCCTGTTCATTTTCCACAGAAATTGCAAACTGGGCCAAACAGGAGGTTAAAGGCACTGACTCTCCAAGTGGGGAGAGTGTTAGTAAAGCGTCTGGAATGTTGCACCCGAGTACCAGGGGACGAAAACTGAGACACATTTGAACACGTTTCCCGATCACACGGTGGATCATACTCTGGGTTCCACATGCATGTTTTAGCTGAAGGAAGAATCCATTAAACCTGGAGAGTTGAGACCCATAGAATGGGTACCATGCAATATGACTTCAAAGGGTCTGCATTTGCTCACCGAACCTCAGCAATCCTATCACTGCTGCGTTTATGCCGCTGTACACACGCTTGATTCTCTTTCGGAGACATATAAATCCATAGGTTTTAAGATTCTTACTAGTCAGGTATATTCTTAGGCGTTTAATATGGAGTGTTGAGTCCACTTCGTTGAGCAAGGAGTAGCTCTTGTCTATTACATATTTGGCTTATGGAACGGTATCTGTGCTCATTTCAATCTCTGGTTTTATGCAGCACCCCAACTCACCCGTCCCCTTAAGCAAGCATAAGTTGGTTTTCTACATTTGACACCCTGTTCTGTTTTGTAATTCAGTTCTTGTGTAGCCAAGTTTACATTCCGTGTATTAGTGATATCTTATGATGTTTCTTTTTCTGTGTGACTAATTTCACTTAGAATCATCGTACCTGAATCCACTCATTATGCTGCTACGGGCCTGTTGACATAGATTTCATTGCTGAGTGATATTGCATTGTACGTAAGTACCACAATTTCTTTATCCATTTTTCGCTTTCTGTGATATTGAACTTGTACCGTAAACGAGGTTCTTGTAAACAGAGCCGTCCCAAACTTTGGGGTGGCTGTGTCTTTTTGATTTTAATTTCCCTAAGCTATAGGACAATAAGTGGAAGTGCCATAGGCTCTGTTGCTTTGTTTTTTGGATGTTTCAGGAAACACCATACACTTCTCCAGAGTGGCTGCTGGCAATTTACATCCCGCCCATCAGCATAACTAGGCTCCCAGTTCTCCATGGCCTGTCCTGCCTTTCTGGATTTTACACTTTTTTCAGATGGCCCTTTTGACCGGGGGGCAGTGAGACTTCATTGTAGTGCAGATTTCCTTTGCGAGCTTGCTTGGTTGGCCAGAAAGGGCGTATGCGTTTCTTCCTGAATATATTCAGGAAAGAACGCATACGCCCTTTTTGGCCAAGTGCATCATTGTCGACGTTCTGAGTCTTTTCATATGTTTTCAGTGCAATTCCAGTCTACCTCCTGAAATCGGTTTCCTGCAGTTCTGCCTTGCTCTCAGTTCCTCTTCATAGCCTTACCTCAATATACGTTTGGAAAATAGTTGGCCTTTATAACTCTGCAGGTTTTTCAATTGCAGTGGCCCTTAGCTCCATTTTTCAGCTCTTATTTTTGTGATCTTGCCTCATATCCACAGGATTTCTTCAGGCCCTATTCTTCTTCTGGGGCGCCTTGCTCTGCCTTTGGTTAATTCTTCTTCCTGATGTGAAATTAGAGTGACATGTGCCCATTGAAACCGCTACAGCTATTTTCTCACTGGTTCCCCCTATTCCCATTCATCCTCCGCACTAACTGCAGACTGTGCGATACCGGAACTTAAAGGCATTGACTCTCCATGTGGAGATGTTGTTAGTAAAGTGGCTGGAATGTTGATCCGAAGCCCCAGGAGAGGAAAATGAGGTGCATTTTAGAAACCTTTCCCGATCATATGGTATACCATCTGCTGGATTTCCCATGCATGGTTTAGCTGTAGGAAGATTCCCTTCAACTTGGAGTGTTGGGACCCTTGGAATAAGTAGCATGAAGTATTGCATTAAACTTTCGGCAGTTGCTCACCAAAGCTCTCCAATCCTTTCAGCCCCAAGTGTCCAGCCTTATGTCTTATCCAGCTGTGGGTTTATATGTGGTCATTCCAGGTTGCATCACAGCCCCTGAGCGAATTTTGTAAGAATTTTTCTCTCTTTCATTGTTTCTGCGTTTTGGTTTTAAAATTTATTTCTATAATGGGGTTTAGCTCATTTTCACTGCTGTGTTTGTGCCGCTCTGCGCACACTTGATTCCCTTATGGAGATATATCAATACATGGGTTTTAAGATTCTTATTACTCAGATATATTTCTCTGTGGTGTATAGGGTGTGTTGAGGCCAGTTCATTGAGCAAGGTGTAGATCTTGTCTGATACCTATTTGGTTTATTGAACGGTATCTGTGCTAATTTCAAACTCTGGTTTTATGCATCACCCCACCTCTCCTTTCCCCTTAAGCTGACATAAGTGTGTTTTCTAAATGTGAGACACTGTTCTGTTTTGTCATTCATTTTTTGTGCAGCCATATTTATCCTCCCTCTATAAGTGATATCTTATGATATGTTTCTTTTTCTGTTTGACTTATTTCAAGTAGTATTATCGGACCTCAATCCACTCTTTATCCTTCTACTAGCCTTATTACATTGATTTCATGGTGAAGAGATATTCCATTGTACATAAGTACCACATTTTCTTTATCCATTGTTCTCTTTCCTGGGATATTTAAGGTGTACTGAAGTTGAGGTTCTTGTAAACAGAGTAGCCCTAAACTGTGGTGTGCTTGTGTCTTGTTGATTTTTAGACTTCCCTAGATATACTCCCGTGATTGGAAGTGCCCTATGCTCTGTCGCTCTGTTTTTTAGATGATTTAGGAACCACCATACACTTCTCCAGAGTGGCTCTCGGCAGTTCACACACTGTCCATCAGCGTATAAAGGCTCCCTGTTCTCCATGGCCTGTCCTGCATTTCTGGTTTTTACAATTTTTTCGGATGGCCCTTTTGACCGGTGGGAAATGAGACTTCTTTGTTGTGCACATTTGCATTGCTTGCTTGCTTGGTTGCCCATAAAGTGCGTATGTGTTTTTTCCTGGATATATTCAGGAAATAACACATACTCCCTTTTGGGCCAACTGCATCATTGTCGAAATTCTGCCGCTTTTCATGTGCTTTAAAGGCGAGTCCAATCTATCTCTTGAAATCTGTTTCTTGCAATTCTGTCTTGCATTCAGATCCTCTTCTTTGCCTTACCTCAACATATTTTTGGACGTTAGTTTTCATTTATAACTCTGCAGGTTTGTGAATTGCAGTGACCCTGAGCTCCATTTTTTAAGTTGCTCTTTTGTGAGCTGGCCTCAAAACTGCAGGATTGCTTCAGGCCCTATTTTGGCTCCGGCGAGGCGGGCTGAGCCTTTTTTAAATTCTTATTCTTAATGGGAAATTAGAGTGACATGTGCCCGTCCAAACCCCTACAACTATTCTCTCATTGTTTCCCCCTGTTCCCGTTCATCCTCCTCACAATTTGCAAAATGTGTGAAACAGAAGTTTAAATGTGCTGATTCTCTAAGTGGGGAGATTCTAAGTAACGTGGCTGGAATGATGAACAGGAGCACCAGGAGAGGATAAATGAAGTGCATTTTAGACACATCTCCCGATCACATGGTGTACAGTCCTCTGGGTTTTCCATGCATGTTTTAGCTGTAGGAAGATTCCTTGAACCTGCAGGTTTGGGACCCATTGAATGGGTACCAGGTAGTATTACTTTAAAGGGTGTGCATTTCCTCACCCAACCCCACATTTCTCTTAGTGCGAACAGTTTCCAGCCTTATGTCTCATCCTGCTGTGGGTCTAGATGTGTTCAATCCATGTTGCATCACCGTCCCTGAGGAAAAGTTGTAAGAGGTTTTCTCTGTCTCTCTGTCGTTTATTTTTTTCAATTTATTACTATGTTGTTTACAGCTGATTTTCAAAGCTCTGTTTCTTGCTGCTGTACATCTACTTGATTCACGTACAGAGAGACATCAATAATTTCTTTTTCAGATTCTTACCAGTCATAGATATTCTTTTCCGGTGACTTGAGTGTGCTGAGTGCAGTTCTTTTAGTTACCGTGTAGGCCTTGTTGATTATCAGTTTGGTATTTGGAATGGTATCTTTGCTAATTTCAACCTCCTGGATGATGCCTCACCCCTCCCCACCTTTCCCGTTTAGCAGCCTTACACGTGTTTTCTACATATTTATGTCACTTAGAATGATCATACGTAACTCCTCCGGAGTTGTTACAACTGGCCATATTTCATTGATTTCCAGGCTGAGTAATATTCCACTCTACATAAGTACCACATCTCTATCCATTTTTTCCCTCCAGAGACATTTAAGTTATATCCTAGTCGAGGATCTTTTAAACAGAGAGGCAGTAAACATTGGGGTGCCTGTGTCCTCTCGATTTTTGTTTTTCCCAAGATATACGCCCATGAGTGCAAGTGCCCTATGCTCTGTAGCTCATTTTTTAGATGCTTTAGTAAACACAATACAGTTCTCCAGAATGGCCGTTGGCAATATACATTTCCACTATAAGCCTCACAGGGCTCCCTCCTCTCCTTGCCCTGTCCTGCATTTCTGGCGTTTACACTTTATGAGGATGGCTCTTCTGACTGATGCGAAGTGATATCTTTTGTAGTATTGATTTCCAGTGCCCACCTGTTTGGTTGGCTAAAAAAGTGTATGCCCTTTTCTTGAATATATACAGAAAAAAACGCATACAGCCTTTTTGGCCAACTGCAATGTCGGCAATGTTCAGCCCCTTTTCTTGTGCTTAATGGCGAGTCCTTTCTACCTCCTCAAATCCCTTTCCTGCCATTCTCCCTTGCTTGCCAATCCTTTTCTCTGACTTTCCTCAAGACATTTTTCAGTGATAGATATTTTCAACTCTGCAGTTTCGTGAATTTTACTGCCCCTGAGTTCCATTGTTCAACTTGTGTTTATGGGAACTGGCCACAAAGCAGTGGGATTTCCTCAAGCCCTATACTGTTTCCATGGGCAACCCTAGCCTTTGGTCAATTCATCTTCCTGATTGGAAATTAGAGTGACATGTGCCTGTCTGAACACCTAGGACTTGTCTCTCATTGTTCCTCATCCTTCCGCTTCATCCTCTGGACAAATTCCAAACTGTACGCAACAGGATGTTGACAGTGTTGACATCTCCAAGTGGGGAGACTGTTAGTAAAGACGCTGGAGGGGTGAACCCGAGCACCAGGAGATGAGGAGATGAGATGCCTTTTCCAAACTCTTCCCGATCAGACGGTATACCATCCTCTGGATGTGACAGACATGTTTTAGCAGTAGGAAGAGTCCCATTCATGTAAGGAGAACACCAGGGCTTTTTCAAAATCAGTGTCTCCCCGAAACCCAAACTGGGGAGTTTTTTAAGCTACGGCTACACATATGTTCATTAAGGGCCTTGGGAAGTAGGCAGAGTCCAAACTTTAGATGACTGAAGTCTTCAGGGTCAGAAGCACTCACCACCGGCTTCCCTTAGGTTACACTTTAACTGTCATTGATAGATGATGTCAATAAAAATATCTATTCTTTTTCCGATTATTTCCCCTTATAGGTTATTGCACAATATTGAGTGTAGTTCCCTGTGCTATACAGTAGTTCCTTGTTGATGATCTATTTTATACATAGCAGTGTGTATGTGTTAATTCCAAACTGTTAATTTATCCCTCCTCCCACCTTTCCCCTTTGGTAATAATAAATTATAAGATTTTATACTTCTCAGAAATGGGGGAGCTGAAAGAGAGGTATCATTTTCAATGGAAAAGCATTTAAAACAAGATTGAAGCTTTAACCAAGATTATTAGATGTACATCCTTGGAAAGAAATCACTTCATTTCTCTAATATTGACCTGACAAATAGGACAAACCTTCTCACTGAACTTGCTTATAATAAAGTGATGGAAATATCAAATGGAAGTGTTAGAAACATCTTATTTTACCCGAGCCTTATAAACTGTTCTATGTTAACTACAGTTTGGCTCACACATCTGTTCATTGAAGTTACAATAGTCTCAATTTCTGTTACTGATCCTCCAGAGTGGACCCCAACAAGGGTCCCCCTGCCCAGTGTCATTGGGGCCAACAGATCGAGACTGAGTTTGGTTCCCAAGCAAAGGAAACTTTATATTTTCATCAGAGAATGGAGAGGTGAGAGCATGCACTACCCCGTGGGCTGTGGGCTGGGCTGCTGTGTAGAGATCCTGTCAGAGTCAGTGGGAGGGAGGGGGCGGAGCTCTCAAGGGCCGGGTTGGCTGCAGCTCAGGCTCTATATCTCGGAGTCTGCACTGGGCCCCAGGAGCTGAGGTGTCGACCCAGCCATTCTGCACCAGGAAATCTGGTCTGAAGTGCCGGGTGTGGAACCTCTGCATGCGGGACCCTAGGAGCACGTGAAATTAGACAAAGCACAAAGGATAAAAAAGGTCAGACTTGACTTTATTGCCCAGATTCTATTTTTATCTCCCAGGGATTTTTAATGGGCTTTGCTGGGGACAAACCCCTCCTCTGCCTTTTGTCCCGTTCCTCACTCTTGGAGTGCTGAGGGTGCAGACCCTTCTTCTGTAACTGCTGAGTGCTGAGTTGGGAGCCCTCATACCAGGGGACGAGGGTCAGAACTTCTCCCCAGCAGCCTCCAGGTGACGTTGATTGGCCCCAGGACCCCTGCCTCCCTGCTCGTCCGCCTGAGCACCAGCATTGGAAGTGTTATAGATTCTAATGACCTTTAAGGGTCCAGGAAAGAGATGTGCAGAGACGCTGTGGGGGCCGGTTTCACCCCGCCCCACATTTGTTCGGCCACCTTAGGCTGACCGTTTCTGCCAGCCTAGATGCTCTGACCAGTAGTCTGCTCTTTCTTCAATTAGGCCCCTGAATTAACATAAAAACAGCACCAGGTGTCAGAGCCCTGCCCGCTCAACTCCCAGACAGTCCAGGGTCAGTGGTGATCAAGGACCATGATGGCCACTGAGTCAACAGCCTTTTGAAGTAAACAGGAGTCCAGCCGGTCTTATTGGCCACCATCATCACGGTGTCTGTAGGCTTTTCTATGGTGACAGTGTGATATACGGTTCCCCCGCCAAGATTATTAGCTCCCCTCTGGGTGCAGGAAGTCCTGCAAGCAGTAGTCTACTCCTTCGGGACACACTATTGTTGTTTTATGAGAGAAACTCCAGGTCAAGTGATGTTCACATGAGTCGTCATGGTGCCCTGTTGCCTCCGGTTATCTCTCTGGATGTTGGAGTTGGAGGGCCTCCTCACTCGAGGTCGGTGTGCCCACGGAGCGAACCCTGCAACTTCAGGGCATGGTTGGTGATTAGGATCACCACGTGGGGTCCTTTTCCCTTAGGAGGGAGGTGGCCTTTTGGGCTGCTGATTTCCAGGTTTTTAGATACCGCCAGTATCTTGGCCAGATGTGGCAGTGGGCCAAGCCCCTTGGTGACTGTAGTTTATCCTACCTGGATGGCATTCTTGCGTTGTTCCATTTCAAGTGGTCCCAGTTTTTGCACTAATTCTCCAATGGCGATTCACCTTTCACCGGGAATGGAAAGGTCAAAGGGTTTAGCTCAATTAGGGAGTTCCAGGGCAAGGGTCTGAATTGACTGCTCTTTCCATTCTTGAAAGGCCACTTCTGGATTCTGTTCAAAAGGATCATCATCTTTTCCTTTCAGTGTTTCATATAGAGGCCCAGCTAGTAGACTGTAGTTAGGGATCCAGAAGCAGCAAACCCTGGCCTCCCCAGGAACCCCTAAGCTGTCTTCTAGTTTTAGAAAGGGGTAAGGCTGCAAATGGTTTCTTCCCTTTCCTGGGATGGGCTTCTCTGACCTTGTGTGAGAATGAAGCCCAGGCAGGTCACCGCAGTCTGTGATATTTGAGCTTTTTCTTGGACAACTTCTATCCTTTATTGGCTTGGTAGTTCAGAGGCCTCCTTAGTAGGGCTGGCGATCAGAATGTCGTCTGCATATTGAAGGAGGGTTTCCTTTTCCAGAGGTAGAACTTTTCGGTCGTTAGCTAAGCTTTCCCCAAAGATGGTGTGGGAATTTTTGAACCCTTGGGGCAAGACGGCCCGGAAGTATTGTTTTAGTTGTATGTTGAGTCCTGCCACTCACAAGCCAAAATTTCTTGTGACTCTGGGACTAATGGAATACAAAAGAAGGCATCATTGAAGACTAATACAGAATACCATGTCCTGGTGGTTGGTAGAATGACCAGCAGGGTGTAGGAATCAGGAGCAACTGGAGGTATATCCTCGGTGGCTTCACTGACTGTCCTGACATCCTTTACCAGGTCCCCAGCAGCCCATGGGGCTCTCGTGGTCAGGCCAATCCCAGGATATGGAGCTCTCCTGGGCAGGTACCCCACCCCCAACCCAGCCCACGGGGCTCTCATGGTCAGGCCCCTCCCAGGATACAGAGCTACCCTTGCAGGTACCGTGGCAGGGCTGGGCACACAGGAACCGTGCACATAGCCCTCATTGAAGAGCACCCCCAGCTCACCTGTCGCTCAGAGCTGACACAGAGCACCTCAGAGCAGGACTTGAACTAACAAACAGCAGCTCCGACAGGTCTGTGACCCTGGGCATCACTCTGTGTGGCCTCCCTCCACCTGGTCTTCCAGAGACTTCCACTGCACCCAGGGCACCAGGCCTCTGTCTCCAACCACCACCCACCCCTCCTCTCCCTGACTCCTGGGTTCCTCTCATTAGGAGAGGGTTTTCTTGAAGTTGTCTCCCACTCATGGGCCAGATAAAATGATTAGAAAACAAGCCAAAGCTGCAGCCCCTTGTCTATCCTGACTCTCAGGAGCCCACACCTGTTCCTTGGACCTGGCCGGTTCAGCAAGTTCCATTTTCTGCAACTGTGAGCCCCTGAGGGGTGATGATTGGCTACCTGGGCAGCCTTACCATGCTGGCCAGCCCTCCCCAGGTGTGCCTGGGTTGAGATCAATATAAATACCACTCCAGGCAGCAAAAGCCCCTGCAGCTGTGCCTGACGCCATTTTCTCTGCCCTGTCAGCAGTCTCGGGGCTGGGCTGGTGGGAGGGAGTGAGAGGCCACGGCTTTGTGGGTGGCCCAGTGTGAGTGGGGCTCTGCTGGACTTTCTGCAGCAGATGCCAGGCTGCCACCTGCTAAAGAAGAGGATGTGTCACCCATACCTGCTGCTGGAATTTCTCCCTGGGCAGAGGTGAGGAAGGAAAAAAGCAGTGGGGGCAGGGACAGGACGGGTATCTCAGGCAGGGAAATGGAAATCTTCCAGAAGAGCACCCAGGGCCAGGACCATCCTGGCTGGCCTGCAGGCACCAAGTCAGCTGGCATGCTGTCACTCGTGTGGCTCCATGGCCCTTCCTCTAGGCTTTCAAGTCCTTGTATATATTCAGGTGTTTTACCTGGGAAGGGTGGGAACAGTTCAGCAGCAAGTGGCCTGGGGCTCAGCTCACGTTTACTCACAGATGCCTCGGCACGGTGCCCCAGCTTTGCAATGAGGACGCTTGTTGTGTGGGGGCTGCTGGCTGAATGGGAGACGATTCCCCACCACTGACCAACTTCAGAATTGTTTACAACTGGAGCAAGTGCCCTGATACGGTTTTCCTCTGAGTAACTGGTGGGTTCTGTTTTTTTTTTTCTCCTTTTCGTTTTTGGTTCAAGGTAGATTTTATTCCTCTTTTTTGTATTTACAGATATAAGCATGGAAATAATTTATTCATATAAATACATGTATGTGAAGGGAATAATTGTTTTTTCTGTTTTATTTTTTAAATTTTATTTCTTTTTAATTTTATTTTATATTTTTATACAGCAGGTTCTCATTGGTTATCTATTTTATACATATAAATGTTTACATGCCAATCCCAATCTCTCAACTCCTCCCACCACCACCCCTCCAAGAGCTTTCCCCCCTTGTTGTCCATACGATTGTTGTCTACATCTGTTGCTCTATTTATGCCTTGCAAAACGGTTAATCTGTACAGTTTTTCTAGGTTCCACATATATGCATGAATATACAAGATTTGTTTTTCTCTTTCTGACTTACTTCACTCTGTAGGACAGTCTCTAGATCCATCGACGTCTCTACAAATGACCCAATTTCATTCCTTTCATGGCTTAGTAATATTCCATTTTATATATGTACCACAGCTTTATGCATTCGTCTGTCTGTGGGCATTTAGGTTGCTTCCATTACCTCGATATTGTAAATAGTGATGCAATGAACATTGCGGTGAATGTCTCTTTTTGATTTATGGTTTTGTCTGAGTATATGTCCAGTCCTGGGATTGCTGTATCATATGGTAATTCTATTATTAGTTTCTTAAGAAACTCCATATTGTTCTCCATAGTGACTGTATCAATTTATATTCCCAACAATAGTGGAAGAGTGTTCCTTTTCTCCACACCCTTTCCAGCATTTGTTGTTTGTAGATTTTCAGATGATGCCCATTCTAACAGGTGTGAGGTGATACCTCATTGTTGAGTCCATTTCGTTGAGCAACGGGTAGGTCTTGTCTATTACATATTTGGCTTATGGAACGGTATCTGTGCTAATTTCAAACTCTGGTTTTATGCAGCACCCCAACTCACCTTTCCCCTTAAGCAAGCATAAGTTGGTTTTCTAAACTTGAGACCCTGTTCTGTTTTGTAATTCAGTTCATGTGTAGCCAAGTTTACATTCCGTGCATTAGTGATACCTTATGATGTTTCTTTTTCTGTGTGACTTATTTCACTTAGAATCATCATGCCTCAATCCACTCATTATGCTGGTACAGGCCTGGTGACACAGATTTCATTGCTGAGTGGTATTCTGTTGTACATAAGTACCGCAACTTCTTTATCAATTATTTGTTCTCTGGGATATTTAACTTGTACTGTAGAAGAGGCTCCTGTAAACAGAGCCGTTGTAAATTTTGGGGTGGCTGTGTCTTTTTGATTTTAATTTCCCTAAGCTATAGGACCATAAGTGGAAATGCCCTAGATTCTGTTGCTTTGTTTTTCAGATGTATCAGGAAACACCATACACTTCTCCAGAGTGGCTGTTGGCAATGTACATCCCGCCCATAAGCATAACAAGGCTCCTTTTTCCCCATGGCCTGTCTTGCCTTTCTGGATTTTACACTTTTCTCAGTGGCCCTTTAGACCGGGGGGAAGTGACACTTCATAGTAGTTCGGATTTCCATTGCAAGCTTGCTTGGTTTGCCAAAAAGGGCATATGTGTTTTTTCCTGAATATATTCAGGAACAAACTCATACGCCCTTTGTTGCCAAGTGCATCATTGTCGATGTTCTGCCTCTTTTCCTATGCTTTAAATGCAAATCCAGTCTACCTCCTGAAATCGGTTTCCTGCAATTCTGCCCCGCTTTCAAGTCCTCTTCGCAGCCTTACTTCAATATATTTTTGGACGTTATCTGTCATTTATAACTCTGCAGGTTTGTGAATTACAGGGCCCCTGAGCTCCTTTCTTCAACTCGCTTTCTTGTGAGCTGGCCGCAAACCCGCAAGACTGCTTCAGGCCCTAATCTGCTTCTGGCAGGGCACGCTGAGCCTTTGGTTAATTCCTCTTCCTGGTGGGAAATGAGTGTTAAATATGCCCGTCCAGACACCTACCTCACTCTCAACCCCTTGGTGATGTGGGTCCTCTGGTTTGTGGCCACTTTTGCTGGGTTCCTCACCTTTCAATGATGTGGTCCCACTAGTGTGAGGACACTCCTGCTTGGTTCTCATCCACGTGGTTATGTGGACCCCCTGGTGAGAGTCTGTTCCTGGCTTTGTTCCTCACCCACCTGTGAGGGAGACCCTCTGCTGATAGGTCACTCCTGCATGGCTGGCACACATTGCCTTGGTGAAGTCAGCCGTGTGGTGGCAGTTGGAGCGTGCTGGGAATCTCTTCCCCCGGTGATGAGGGCCCTCTTGCGTCAGGCCCTAACTGCTGGGCTCACCAACTTTTCTTAGGGAGCCCAGTGATGCTTTGGCACTCCTCTTAGGATCCCATCTCCATGGGGATGTGGGCCTTCTGCTCTGAGGTCCCAACGGCTGGGTTGTTCACATTTTCATGATGTGGGCTCTCTGGTGTTAGTTCACAGAAGCCTGGATCCCATAGCCTCTGTGCTCTTGGCTGCCTGCTGGGAGGTTCCAACTGCTGGATTCCTCACTTTTTTAATTTTTTGGGCCCTCTGTTGTGAGGATCCTCCTGCCTGCCTCACTCCCAGCCCCTTCGTGATGTGTGTCGTCTGGTTTGAGGCCACATGTGCTGGGTTCCTCACCTTTCGATGATGTGGGACCAATGGTCTTAGGAGACTCCTGCCTGGTTCACATCCCCTTGGTGATGTGGGCCCTCTGTTGAGAGTCTGATCCCGGCTGGGTTCCTCACCCATCTGTGAGGTAGGCCGTCTGATGTGAGGTCACTCTTGCCTGGCTTGCTCACCTCGCCTTGTGGACATGAGCCCTCTGGTGGCACTTGGAGCCTGCTGGGAGCCTCCTCTCCTCGGTGATGAGGGCCCTCTGGCATCAGGCCCTAACTGCTGGGCTCCCTACATTTTGTGATGTGCGCCCAGTGGTGCGAGGACACTCCAGCCAGGTTCACATCCCCATTGGGGTGTGGGCCTTCTGCTCTGAGGTCCCAAAGCCTGGGTTGCTCACAGTTTCATGATGTGGGCTCTCTGCTGTTAGTTCACTCCTGCCTGCATCCCATAGCTTCTGTGCTCTGGGCCGCCTGCTGGGAGGTTCCAACTGCTGGATTCCTCACCTTTCTTATTCTTTGGGCCCTCTGTTTTTAGGCTACTCCTGCCTGCCTCACTCCCATTCCCTTTGTGATATGTGTCCTCTGATTTGAGGCCACATGTGCTGGGTTCCACACCTTTCGATGATGTGACCCCACTGGAGGGAAGACAGTCCTGACTGGTTCCCATCCCCTTGCTGATGTGGGCCCTCAGGTGAGAGTCTGATCCTGGCTGGGTTCCTCACCCTTCTGTGAGGTGGGCCCTCTGCTGTGAGGTCAATCATGCCTGTCTGGCACACGTCACCTTGGCGACGTGGGCCCTCTGGTGGCAGTTGGAGTGTGCTGGGATCCTCCTCCCCTCGGTGATGAGGGCCCTCTTGCCTTAGGCCATAACTGCTGGGCTCCCCACATTTTCTGATGTGCGCCAAGTGAGTGAGGAGACTCTTGCCAGGTTCCCATCCCCATGGCGATATGGGCCTTCTGCTCTGAGGTCAAAACGGCTGGCTTGCTCACAGTACCATGATGTGGGCCCTCTGCTGTGAGTTCACTCCGGCAAGGATCCCTTATCATCGGTGCTCTGAGCCGCCTGCTGGGAGGTTCCAACTGCTGGATTCCTCAACTTTTTTATTCTATGTGCCCTCTGTTGTGAGGCTCCTCCTGCCTGCCTCACTGCCAGCCCCTTGGTGATGACTGTCCTATGGCTTGAGGCCACATGTGCTGCGTTCCTCACCTTTCGATGATGTGACCCCACTCGTGTGAGGACACTCCTGCCTGGTTCCCATCCCCTTGGTGAGGTGGGCCCTCTGGCGAGAGTCTAATCCTGGCTGCGTTCCTCAACGTTCTGTGAGGTAGGCCCTCTGCTGTGAGGTCACTCCTGCCTGGCTGGCACACGTCACCTTGGAGACGTGAGCCCTCTGGTGGCAGTTGGAGCGTGCAGGGCGCCTCCTCCTCTCGGTGATGACGGCCCTCTGGCGTCAGGCCCTAAATGGTGGGCTCCCCACATTTTCTGATGTGCGCCCAGTGGTGCGAGGACACTCCAGCCAGGTTCCCATTCCCATGGGGATGTGGTCCTTCTGCGCTGAGGTCTCAACTCCTGGGTTGCTCACAGTTTTGTGATGTGGGCCCTCTGCTGTGAGTTCACTGTGGCCTGGATCCCATAGCCTCGGTGTTCTGGGCCGCCTGCTGGAAGGTCTAAATGCTGGAATCCTCACGTTTTTTATATTATGTGCCCTGTGGTGTGAGGCTACTCCTGCCTGCCTCACTCCAAGGCCCTTGGTGATGTGGGTCCTCTGGTTTGAGGACACATGTGCTGGGTTCCTCACCTTAAGATGATGAGGCCCCACTGGTGTGAGGATAATCCTGACTGGGTCCCATCCCCTTTGTGATGTGGGCCCTCTGGTGAGAGTCTGATCCTGGCTGGGTTCCTCACCCATCTGTGAGGTGGGCCCTCTACTATCAGGTAACTCTTGCCTGGGTTGCTCACCTCGCCTTGTTGACATGAGCCCTCTGGTGGCAATTGGACCCTGCTGGGAGCCTCCTCAGCTCTGTGATGAGGGCCCTCTGACGTCAGGCCCTAACTGCTGGGCTCCCCAACTTTTCTTAGTGAGCCCAGTGTTGCTCAAGCACTCCTCTTAGGTTCCCATCCCCATGGGGATGTGGGCCTTCTGCTCTGAGGTTCCAACGGCTGGGTTGATCACAATTTCATGATGTGGGCTCTCTGGTGTTAGTTCACTGTGGCCTGGATCCCATAGCCTCTGTGGTCTTGGCTGCCTGCTGGGAGGTTCCAACTGCTCGATTCCTCAACTTTTGTATTCTATGGGTCCTGTGTTGTGATGCTCCTCCTGCCTGCCTCACTCGCAACCCCTTCGTGATGTGGGTCTTCTGGTTTGAGGCCACATGTGCTGGGTTAGGCAACTTTCAATGATGTGGCCCCACTGGTGTGAGGACACTCCTGCCTGGTTCCCATCCCCTTGGTGATGTGGGCCTTCTGGTGACAGTCTTATCCTGGCTGAGTTCCTCACTCTTCTGTGAGGTAGGCCCTCTGCTGTGAGGTCAATCCTGCCTGACTTGCACACATCACCTTGGCGACGTGGGCCCTCTGTTGGCACATGGAACCTGCTGGGAGCCTCCTGCCCTCGGTGATGATGGCCCTCTAGCATCAGGCTCTAACTGCTGGGCTCCCCACGTTTTCTGATGTGAGCCCAGTGATGCCAGGACACTCCTGTCAGGTTCCCATCCCCATGGGGATGTGGGCTTTCTGCTCTGAGGTCCCAATGCCTGGGTTGCTCACAGTTTCATGATGTGGGCTCTCTGGTGTTAGTTAACTCCTGCCTGCATCCCATAGCTTCTGTGCTCTCGGCCGCCTGCTGGGAGGTTCCAAATGCTGGATTCCTCACTTTTTTTATTCTTTGGGCCCTCTGTTTTTAGGCTACTCCTACCTGCCTCACTCCCATCCCCTTTGTGATGTATGTCCTCTGATATGAGGCCACATGTGCTGGGTTCCTCACCTTTCGATGATGTGGTCCCACTGGTGGGAGGACAGTCCTGACTGGTTCCCATCCCCTTGGTGTTGTGGGCCCTCTGGTGAGAGTCTCATCCTGCCTCGGTTCCTCACCCTTCTGTGAGATAGGCCCTCTGCTGTGAGGTCACTACTGCCTGGCTGGTGCATGCCACCTTGTAGACGTGGGCCCTCTGTTGGCAGTTGGAACCTGCTGGGAGTCTCCTCCCCTCAGTTATGAGGGCCCCCTGGCATCAGGCCCTAACTGCTGGGCTCCTAACATTTTCTGATATGTGCTAAGTGGTGCAAAGCCACTCCTGCCAGGTTCCCATCCCAATGGGGATGTGGGCCTTCTGTTCTGAGGTCCCAACAGCTGGGCTGCTCACAGGTTCATGATGTGGGCCCTCTGCTGTGAGTTCACTGCGGCCTGGATCCCATAGCCTCGGTGCTCTGGGCCACTTGCTGGGAGGTTCCAACTGCTGGATTCCTCAACTTTTATATTCTATGGACCCTGTGTTGTGAGGCCAGTCCTGCCAGCCTCATTCCGAACCCCTTGGTGATGTGGTTCCTCTGGTTTGAGGACACATGTGCTGGGATCCTCACCTTTCGATGATGTTGTCCCACTGGTGTGGGGACACTCCTGCCTGGTTCCCATCCCCTTGGTGATGTGGGCCCTCTGGTGAGAGTCTGATCCTGGCTGTGTTCCTCACCCTTCTGTGAGGTGGGCCCTCTGCTGTGAGGTCACTCCTGCCAGGCTGGCACACATCGCCTTGGCGACGTTGGCCCTCTGGTGGCAGCTGGAGCCCGCTGGGAGCCTCCTCCTCTCGGTGATGAGTGCCCTCTAGCGTCAGGCCCTAACTTCTGAGCACCCCACGTTTTCGGATGTGAGCCCAGTGATGCCAGGACACTCCTGTCATGTTCCCATCACCATGGGGATGTGGGCCTTCTGCTCTGAGGTCCCAATGTCTGGGTTGCTCACAGTTTCATGATGTGGGCTGTCTGGTGTTAGTTCACTCTGGCCTGGTTCCTCTAGCCTCTGTGCTCTGGGCCGCCTGCTGGGAGGTTCCAACTGCTGGATTCCTCACCTTTCTTATTTTTGGGCCCTCTGTTATGAGGCTCCTCCTGCCTGCCTCACTCCCAGCCCCTTGGTGATGGGTGTCCTATGGTTTGAAGCCACATGTTCTGGGTTCCTCACCTTTAGATGATGTGGCCCTACTCATGTGAGGACACTCCTGCCTGGTTCCAATCCATTTGGTGATGTGGGCCCTCTGGTGCGAGTCTGATCCTGACTGGGTTCGTCACACTTCTCTGAGGTGGACCCTCTGCTGTGAGGTCATTCGTGCCTGGTTGGCACACATCGCCTTGGCGACGTCAGCCCTCTGGTGGCAGTTGGAGCCTGCTGGGAGCCTCCTTCCCTTGGTGATGAGGGTCCTCTGGTGCCAGGCCCTAACTGCTGGTCGCCCAAAATTTTCTGATACGTTCTCAGTGGTGCGAGGACACTCCTACCAGAATTCCATCCCCATGGGGATGTGGGCCTCCTGCTCTGAGGTCCCAATGGCTGGGTTGCTCAGTTTCATGACATGGGCCCTCTTCTGTGAGTTCACTGTGGCCTGGATCCCATAGCCTCGGTGCTCTGGGCCGCCTGCTGGGAGGTTCCAACTGCTGGATTCCTCACTTTTTTATTCTATGTGCCCAGTGTTGTGAGGCTACTCCTGCCTGCCTCACTCCGAGGTCCTTGGTGATGTGGGTCCTCTGGTTTGAGGACACATGTGCTGAGTACCTCAGCTTTCGATGATGTGGCCCCACTGATGTGAAGACACTCCTGCCTGGTTCCCATCCCCTTGGTGATGTGGGCCCTCTGGTGAGAGTCTGATGTTGGCTGGGTTTCTCACCCTTCTGTGAGGTGGGACCTCTGCTGTGAGGTAACTCCTGCCTGGCATGCTAACGTTGCCTTGGCAATGTGAGCCCTCAGGTGGCAGTTGGAGCCTGCTGGGAATCTCCTCCCCTCAGTTATGAGAGCTCTGGATAAAACACATATGCCCTTTTTTGCCAAGTGCATTATTTTCCAAGTTCTGTCTCTTTTCCTATGCTTTAAGAGCTACTCCCGTGTACGTTTTGAAATCAATTTCCAGCAATTCTGCCCTGCATTCAAGTCCTCTTCGCAGCCTTACTTCAGCATAATTTTGGATGATAGCTGTCATTTATAACTCCGAAGGTTTCTGAATTACAGTGCCCCTGAGCTCCTTTCTTCAACTCGCTTTCTTGTGAGCTGGCCGCAACACCGCAGGATCTCCTCAGGCCCTAATTTAGTTCCAGCATGGCACGCGGAGCCTTTGGTTAATTCCTCTTCCTGGTGGGAAATGAGAGTTAAATTTGCCCGTCCGGACACCTCCACCTAGTCTCTCATTGGTTCTCCCTATTCCTGTTCATTTTCCACAGAAATTGCAAACTGGGCCAAACAGGAGGTTAAAGGCACTGACTCTCCAAGTGGGGAGAGTGTTAGTAAAGCGTCTGGAATGTTGCACCCGAGTACCAGGGGACGAAAACTGAGACACATTTGAACACGTTTTCCGATCACACGGTGGATCATACTCTGGGTTCCACATGCATGTTTTAGCTGAAGGAAGAATCCCTTAAACAGGGAGAGTTGAGACCCATGGAATGGGTACCATGCAATATGACTTCAAAGGGTCTGCATTTGCTCACCGAACCTCAGCAATCCTATCACTGCTGCGTTTATGCCGCTGTACACACGCTTGATTCTCTTTCGGAGACATATAAATCCATAGGTTTTAAGATTCTTACTAGTCAGGTAGATTCTTAGGCGTTTAATATGGAGTGTTGAGTCCACTTCATTGAGCAAGGAGTAGCTCTTGTCTATTACATATTTGGCTTATGGAACTGTATCTGTGCTCATTTCAATCTCTGGTTTTATGCAGCACCCCAACCCACCCGTCCCCTTAAGCAAGCATAAGTTGGTTTTCTACATTTGACACCCTGTTCTGTTTTGTAATTCAGTTCTTGTGTAGCCAAGTTTACATTCCGTGTATTAGTGATATCTTATGATGTTTCTTTTTCTGTGTGACTAATTTCACTTAGAATCATCGTACCTGAATCCACTCATTATGCTGCTACGGGCCTGTTGACATAGATTTCATTGCTGAGTGATATTGCATTGTACGTAAGTACCACAATTTCTTTATCCATTTTTCGCTTTCTGTGATATTGAACTTGTACCGTAAACGAGGTTCTTGTAAACAGAGCCGTCCCAAACTTTGGGGTGGCTGTGTCTTTTTGATTTTAATTTCCCTAAGCTATAGGACCATAAGTGGAAGTGCCCTAGGCTCTGTTGCTTTGTTTTTTGGATGTTTCAGGAAACACCATACACTTCTCCAGAGTGGCTGCTGGCAATTTACATCCCGCCCATCAGCATAACTAGGCTCCCAGTTCTCCATGGCCTGTCCTGCCTTTCTGGATTTTACACTTTTTTCAGATGGCCCTTTTGACCGGGGGGCAGTGAGACTTCATTGTAGTGCAGATTTCCTTTGCAAGCTTGCTTGGTTGGCCAAAAAGGGCGTATGCGTTTTTTCCTGAATATATTCAGGAAAAAACGCATACGCCCTTTTTGGCCAAGTGCATCATTGTGGACGTTCTGCCTCTTTTCCTATGCTTTACATGCAATTCCAGTCTACCTCCTGAAATCGGTTTCCTGCAATTCTGCCCCCCTTTCAACTCCTCTTGGCAGCCTTACTTCAATATATTTTTGGAAGATAGCTGTCCTTTATAACTCTGCAGGTTTGTGAATTACAGTGCCCCTGAGCTCCTTTCTTCAACTCGCTTTCTTGTGAGCTGGCCGCAACACCGCAGGATTGCTTCTGGTCCTAGTGTGGTTCCGGCATGGCACACTGAGCCTTTGGTTAATTCCTCTTCCTGGTTGGAAATGAGAGTTAAATTTGCCCGTCTGGACACCTCCACCTAGTCTCTCATTGGTTCTCCCTATTCCTGTTCATTTTCCACAGAAATTGCAAACTGGGCCAAACAGGAGGTTAAAGGCACTGACTCTCCAAGTGGGGAGAGTGTTAGTAAAGCGTCTGGAATGTTGCACCCGAGTACCAGGAAACGAAAATTGAGACACATTTGAACACGTTTTCCGATCACACGGTGGTTCATACTCTGGGTTCCACATGCATGTTTTAGCTGAAGGAAGAATCCCTTAAACAGGGAGAGTTGAGACCCATGGAATGGGTACCATGCAATATGACTTCAAAGGGTCTGCATTTGCTCACCGAACCTCAGCAATCCTATCACTGCTGCGTTTATGCCACTGTACACACGCTTGATTCTCTTTCGGAGACATATAAATCCATAGGTTTTAAGATTCTTACTAGTCAGGTAGATTCTTACTAGTCAGGTATATTCTTAGGCGTTTAATATGGGGTGTTGAGTCCACTTCGTTGAGCAAGGAGTAGCTCTTGTCTATTACATATTTGGCTTATGGAACGGTATCTGTGCTCATTTCAATCTCTGGTTTTATGCAGCACCCCAACTCACCCGTCCCCTTAAGCAAGCATAAGTTGGTTTTCTACATTTGACACCCTGTTCTGTTTTGTAATTCAGTTCTTGTGTAGCCAAGTTTACATTCCGTGTATTAGTGATATCTTATGATGTTTCTTTTTCTGTGTGACTAATTTCACTTAGAATCATCGTACCTGAATGCACTCATTATGCTGCTACGGGCCTGATGACATAGATTTCATTGCTGAGTGATATTGCATTGTACGTAAGTACCACAGTTTCTTTATCCATTTTTCGCTTTCTGTGATATTGAACTTGTACCATAAACGAGGTTCTTGTAAACAGAGCCGTCCCAAACTTTGGGGTGGCTGTGTCTTTTTGATTTTAATTTCCCTAAGCTATAGGACCATAAGTGGAAGTGCCCTAGGCTCTGTTGCTTTGTTTTTTGGATGTTTCAGGAAACACCATACACTTCTCCAGAGTGGCTGCTGGCAATTTACATCCCGCCCATCAGCATAACTAGGCTCCCAGTTCTCCATGGCCTGTCCTGCCTTTC
This sequence comes from Leucopleurus acutus, assembly GCF_964270905.1. Lineage (NCBI taxonomy): Eukaryota > Metazoa > Chordata > Mammalia > Artiodactyla > Delphinidae > Leucopleurus > Leucopleurus acutus. The sequence goes on from NW_028138983.1 coordinate 235,231, forward strand.
TGGATTTTACACTTTTTTCAGATGGCCCTTTTGACCGGGGGGCAGTGAGACTTCATTGTAGTGCAGATTTCCTTTGCAAGCTTGCTTGGTTGGCCAAAAAGGGCGTATGCGTTTTTTCCTGAATATATTCAGGAAAAAACGCATACGCCCTTTTTGGCCAAGTGCATAATTGTGGACGTTCTGCCTCTTTTCCTATGCTTTACATGCAATTCCAGTCTACCTCCTGAAATCGGTTTCCTGCAATTCTGCCCTGCTTTCAACTCCTCTGGGCATCCTAATTCAATATATTTTTGGAAGATAGCTGTCATTTATAACTCTGCAGGTTTGTGAATTACAGTGCCCCTGAGCTCCTTTCTTCAACTCGCTTTCTTGTGAGCTGGCCGCAACACCGCAGGATTGCTTCTGGTCCTAGTGTGGTTCCGGCATGGCACGCTGAGCCTTTGGTTAATTCCCCTTCCTGGTGGGAAATGAGAGTTAAATTTGCCCGTCCAGACACCTCCACCTAGTCTCTCATTGGTTCTCCCTATTCCTGTTCATTTTCCACAGAAATTGCTAATTGGGCCATACAGGAGGTTAAAGGCACTGACTCTCCAAGTGGGGAGAGTGTTAGTAAAGCGTCTGGAATGTTGCACCCGAGTACCAGGGGACGAAAACTGAGACACATTTGAACACGTTTTCCAATCACACGGTGGATCATACTCTGGGTTCCACATGCATGTTTTAGCTGAAGGAAGAATCCCTTAAACAGGGAGAGTTGAGACCCATGGAATGGGTACCATGCAATATGACTTCAAAGGGTCTGCATTTGCTCACCGAACCTCAGCAATCCTATCACTGCTGCATTTATGCCGCTATACACACGCTTGATTCTCTTTCGGAGACATATAAATCCATAGGTTTTAAGATTCTTACTAATCAGGTATATTCTTAGGCGTTTAATATGGGGTGTTGAGTCCACTTCGTTGAGCAAGGAGTAGCTCTTGTCTATTACATATTTGGCTTATGGAACGGTATCTGTGCTCATTTCAATCTCTGGTTTTATGCAGCACCCCAACTCACCCGTCCCCTGAAGCAAGCATAAGTTGGTTTTCTACATTTGACACCCTGTTCTGTTTTGTAATTCAGTTCTTGTGTAGCCAAGTTTACATTCCGTGTATTAGTGATATCTTATGATGTTTCTTTTTCTGTGTGACTAATTTCACTTAGAATCATCGTACCTGAATCCACTCATTATGCTGCTACGGGCCTGATGACATAGATTTCATTGCTGAGTGATATTGCATTGTACGTAAGTACCACAATTTCTTTGTCCATTTTTCGCTTTCTGTGATATTGAACTTGTACCGTAAACGAGGTTCTTGTAAACAGAGCCGTCCCAAACTTTGGGGTGGCTGTGTCTTTTTGATTTTAATTTCCCTAAGCTATAGGACCATAAGTGGAAGTGCCCTAGGCTCTGTTGCTTTGTTTTTTGGATGTTTCAGGAAACACCATACACTTCTCCAGAGTGGCTGCTGGCAATTTACATCCCGCCCATCAGCATAACAAGGCTCCCAGTTCTCCATGGCCTGTCCTGCCTTTCTGGATTTTACACTTTTTTCAGATGGCCCTTTTGACCGGGGGGCAGTGAGACTTCATTGTAGTGCAGATTTCCTTTGCAAGCTTGCTTGGTTGGCCAAAAAGGGCGTATGCGATTTTTCCTGAATATATTCAGGAAAAAACGCATATGCCCTTTTTGGGCAAGTGCATCATTGTGGACGTTCTGCATCTTTTCCTATGCTTTACATTCAATTCCAGTCTACCTCCTGAAATCGGTTTCCTGCAATTCTGCCCTGCTTTCAACTCCTCTTGGCAGCCTTACTTCAATATATTTTTGGAAGATAGCTGTCATTTATAACTCTGCAGGTTTGTGAATTACAGTGCCCCTGAGCTCCTTTCTTCAACTCGCTTTCTTGTGAGCTGGCCGCAACACCGCAGGATTGCTTCAGGCCCTAGTTTGGTTCCGGCACGGCATGCTGAGCCTTTGGTTAATTCCTCTTCCTGGTGGGAAATGAGAGTTAAATTGGCCCGTCCGGACACCTCCACCTAGTCTCTCATTGGTTCTCCCTATTCCTGTTCATTTTCCACAGAAATTGCAAACTGGGCCAAACAGGAGGTTAAAGGCACTGACTCTCCAAGTGGGGAGAGTGTTAGTAAAGCGTCTGGAATGTTGCACCCGAGTACCAGGAAACGAAAATTGAGACACATTTGAACACGTTTTCCGATCACACGGTGGTTCATACTCTGGGTTCCACATGCATGTTTTAGCTGAAGGAAGAATCCCTTAAACAGGGAGAGTTGAGACCCATGGAATGGGTACCATGCAATATGACTTCAAAGGGTCTGCATTTGCTCACCGAACCTCAGCAATCCTATCACTGCTGCGTTTATGCCACTGTACACACGCTTGATTCTCTTTCGGAGACATATAAATCCATAGGTTTTAAGATTCTTACTAGTCAGGTAGATTCTTACTAGTCAGGTATATTCTTAGGCGTTTAATATGGGGTGTTGAGTCCACTTCGTTGAGCAAGGAGTAGCTCTTGTCTATTACATATTTGGCTTATGGAACGGTATCTGTGCTCATTTCAATCTCTGGTTTTATGCAGCACCCCAACTCACCCGTCCCCTTAAGCAAGCATAAGTTGGTTTTCTACATTTGACACCCTGTTCTGTTTTGTAATTCAGTTCTTGTGTAGCCAAGTTTACATTCCGTGTATTAGTGATATCTTATGATGTTTCTTTTTCTGTGTGACTAATTTCACTTAGAATCATCGTACCTGAATGCACTCATTATGCTGCTACGGGCCTGATGACATAGATTTCATTGCTGAGTGATATTGCATTGTACGTAAGTACCACAGTTTCTTTATCCATTTTTCGCTTTCTGTGATATTGAACTTGTACCATAAACGAGGTTCTTGTAAACAGAGCCGTCCCAAACTTTGGGGTGGCTGTGTCTTTTTGATTTTAATTTCCCTAAGCTATAGGACCATAAGTGGAAGTGCCCTAGGCTCTGTTGCTTTGTTTTTTGGATGTTTCAGGAAACACCATACACTTCTCCAGAGTGGCTGCTGGCAATTTACATCCCGCCCATCAGCATAACTAGGCTCCCAGTTCTCCATGGCCTGTCCTGCCTTTCTGGATTTTACACTTTTTTCAGATGGCCCTTTTGACCGGGGGGCAGTGAGACTTCATTGTAGTGCAGATTTCCTTTGCAAGCTTGCTTGGTTGGCCAAAAAGGGCGTATGCGTTTTTTCCTGAATATATTCAGGAAAAAACGCATACGCCCTTTTTGGCCAAGTGCATAATTGTGGACGTTCTGCCTCTTTTCCTATGCTTTACATGCAATTCCAGTCTACCTCCTGAAATCGGTTTCCTGCAATTCTGCCCTGCTTTCAACTCCTCTGGGCATCCTAATTCAATATATTTTTGGAAGATAGCTGTCATTTATAACTCTGCAGGTTTGTGAATTACAGTGCCCCTGAGCTCCTTTCTTCAACTCGCTTTCTTGTGAGCTGGCCGCAACACCGCAGGATTGCTTCTGGTCCTAGTGTGGTTCCGGCATGGCACGCTGAGCCTTTGGTTAATTCCCCTTCCTGGTGGGAAATGAGAGTTAAATTTGCCCGTCCAGACACCTCCACCTAGTCTCTCATTGGTTCTCCCTATTCCTGTTCATTTTCCACAGAAATTGCTAATTGGGCCATACAGGAGGTTAAAGGCACTGACTCTCCAAGTGGGGAGAGTGTTAGTAAAGCGTCTGGAATGTTGCACCCGAGTACCAGGGGACGAAAACTGAGACACATTTGAACACGTTTTCCAATCACACGGTGGATCATACTCTGGGTTCCACATGCATGTTTTAGCTGAAGGAAGAATCCCTTAAACAGGGAGAGTTGAGACCCATGGAATGGGTACCATGCAATATGACTTCAAAGGGTCTGCATTTGCTCACCGAACCTCAGCAATCCTATCACTGCTGCATTTATGCCGCTATACACACGCTTGATTCTCTTTCGGAGACATATAAATCCATAGGTTTTAAGATTCTTACTAATCAGGTATATTCTTAGGCGTTTAATATGGGGTGTTGAGTCCACTTCGTTGAGCAAGGAGTAGCTCTTGTCTATTACATATTTGGCTTATGGAACGGTATCTGTGCTCATTTCAATCTCTGGTTTTATGCAGCACCCCAACTCACCCGTCCCCTGAAGCAAGCATAAGTTGGTTTTCTACATTTGACACCCTGTTCTGTTTTGTAATTCAGTTCTTGTGTAGCCAAGTTTACATTCCGTGTATTAGTGATATCTTATGATGTTTCTTTTTCTGTGTGACTAATTTCACTTAGAATCATCGTACCTGAATCCACTCATTATGCTGCTACGGGCCTGATGACATAGATTTCATTGCTGAGTGATATTGCATTGTACGTAAGTACCACAATTTCTTTGTCCATTTTTCGCTTTCTGTGATATTGAACTTGTACCGTAAACGAGGTTCTTGTAAACAGAGCCGTCCCAAACTTTGGGGTGGCTGTGTCTTTTTGATTTTAATTTCCCTAAGCTATAGGACCATAAGTGGAAGTGCCCTAGGCTCTGTTGCTTTGTTTTTTGGATGTTTCAGGAAACACCATACACTTCTCCAGAGTGGCTGCTGGCAATTTACATCCCGCCCATCAGCATAACAAGGCTCCCAGTTCTCCATGGCCTGTCCTGCCTTTCTGGATTTTACACTTTTTTCAGATGGCCCTTTTGACCGGGGGGCAGTGAGACTTCATTGTAGTGCAGATTTCCTTTGCAAGCTTGCTTGGTTGGCCAAAAAGGGCGTATGCGATTTTTCCTGAATATATTCAGGAAAAAACGCATATGCCCTTTTTGGGCAAGTGCATCATTGTGGACGTTCTGCATCTTTTCCTATGCTTTACATTCAATTCCAGTCTACCTCCTGAAATCGGTTTCCTGCAATTCTGCCCTGCTTTCAACTCCTCTTGGCAGCCTTACTTCAATATATTTTTGGAAGATAGCTGTCATTTATAACTCTGCAGGTTTGTGAATTACAGTGCCCCTGAGCTCCTTTCTTCAACTCGCTTTCTTGTGAGCTGGCCGCAACACCGCAGGATTGCTTCAGGCCCTAGTTTGGTTCCGGCACGGCATGCTGAGCCTTTGGTTAATTCCTCTTCCTGGTGGGAAATGAGAGTTAAATTGGCCCGTCCGGACACCTCCACCTAGTCTCTCATTGGTTCTCCCTATTCCTGTTCATTTTCCACAGAAATTGCAAACTGGGCCAAACAGGAGGTTAAAGGCACTGACTCTCCAAGTGGGGAGAGTGTTAGTAAAGCGTCTGGAATGTTGCACCCGAGTACCAGGGGACGAAAACTGAGACACATTTGAACACTTTTCCCGATCACACGGTGGATCATACTCTGGGTTCCACATGCATGTTTTAGCTAAAGGAAGAATCCCTTAAACCTGGAGTGTTGAGACCCATGGAATGGGTACCATGCAATATGACTTCAAAGGGTCTGCATTTGCTCACCGAACCTCACCAATCCTATCACTGCTGCGTTTATGCCGCTGTACACACGCTTGATTCTCTTTGGGAGACATATAAATCCATAGGTTTTAAGATTCTTACTAGTCAGGTAGATTCTTAGGCGTTTAATATGGGGTGTTGAGTCCACTTCGTTGAGCAAGGAGTAGCTCTTGTCTATTACATATTTGGCTTATGGAACGGTATCTGTGCTAATTTCAATCTCTGGTTTTATGCAGCACCCCAACTCACCCGTCCCCTGAAGCAAGCATAAGTTGGTTTTGTACATTTGACACCCTGTTCTGTTTTGTAATTCAGTTCTTGTGTAGCCAAGTTTACATTCCGTGTATTAGTGATATCTTATGATATTTCTTTTTCTGTGTGACTAATCTCACTTAGAATCATCGTACCTGAATCCACTCATTATGCTGCTACGGGCCTGATGACATAGATTTCATTGCTGAGTGATATTGCATTCTACGTAAGTACCAGAATTTCTTTATCCATTTTTCGCTTTCTGTGATATTGAACTTGTACCGTAAACGAGGTTCTTGTAAACAGAGCCGTCCCAAACTTTGGGGTGGCTGTGTCTTTTTGATTTTAATTTCCCTAAGCTATAGGACCATAAGTGGAAGTGCCCTAGGCTCTGTTGCTTTGTTTTTTGGATGTTTCAGGAAACACCATACACTTCTCCAGAGTGGCTGCTGGCAATTTACATCCCGCCCATCAGCATAACTAGGCTCCCAGTTCTCCATGGCCTGTCCTGCCTTTCTGGATTTTACACTTTTTTCAGATGGCCCTTTTGACCGGGGGGCAGTGAGACTTCATTGTAGTGCAGATTTCCTTTGCAAGCTTGCTTGGTTGGCCAAAAAGGGCGTATGCGTTTTTTCCTGAATATATTCAGGAAAAAACGCATACGCCCTTTTTGGCCAAGTGCATCATTGTGGACGTTCTGCCTCTTTTCCTATGCTTTACATGCAATTCCAGTCTACCTCCTGAAATCGGTTTCCTGCAATTCTGCCCCCCTTTCAACTCCTCTTGGCAGCCTTACTTCAATATATTTTTGGAAGATAGCTGTCCTTTATAACTCTGCAGGTTTGTGAATTACAGTGCCCCTGAGCTCCTTTCTTCAACTCGCTTTCTTGTGAGCTGGCCGCAACACCGCAGGATTGCTTCTGGTCCTAGTGTGGTTCCGGCATGGCACGCTGAGCCTTTGGTTAATTCCTCTTCCTGGTGGGAAATGAGAGTTAAATTTGCCCGTCTGGACACCTCCACCTAGTCTCTCATTGGTTCTCCCTATTCCTGTTCATTTTCCACAGAAATTGCAAACTGGGCCAAACAGGAGGTTAAAGGCACGGACTCTCCAAGTGGGGAGAGTGTTAGTAAAGCGTCTGGAATGTTGCACCTGAGTACCAGGGGACGAAAACTGAGACACATTTGAACACGTTTTCCAATCACACGGTGGATCATACTCTGGGTTCCACATGCATGTTTTAGCTGAAGGAAGAATCCCTTAAACAGGGAGAGTTCAGACCCATGGAATGGGTACCATGCAATATGACTTCAAAGGGTCTGCATTTGCTCACCGAACCTCACCAATCCTATCACTGCTGCGTTTATGCCGCTGTACACACGCTTGATTCTCTTTCGGAGACATATAAATCTATAGGTTTTAAGATTCTTACTAGTCAGGTAGATTCTTACTAGTCAGGTATATTCTTAGGCGTTTAATATGGAGTGTTGAGTCCACTTCGTTGAGCAAGGAGTAGCTCTTGTCTATTACATATTTGGCTTATGGAACGGTATCTGTGCTCATTTCAATCTCTGGTTTTATGCAGCACCCCAACTCACCCGTCCCCTTAAGCAAGCATAAGTTGGTTTTCTACATTTGACACCCTGTTCTGTTTTGTAATTCAGTTCTTGTGTAGCCAAGTTTACATTCCGTGTATTAGTGATATCTTATGATGTTTCTTTTTCTGTGTGACTAATTTCACTTAGAATCATCGTACCTGAATCCACTCATTATGCTGCTACGGGCCTGTTGACATAGATTTCATTGCTGAGTGATATTGCATTGTACGTAAGTACCACAATTTCTTTATCCATTTTTCGCTTTCTGTGATATTGAACTTGTACCGTAAACGAGGTTCTTGTAAACAGAGCCGTCCCAAACTTTGGGGTGGCTGTGTCTTTTTGATTTTAATTTCCCTAAGCTATAGGACAATAAGTGGAAGTGCCATAGGCTCTGTTGCTTTGTTTTTTGGATGTTTCAGGAAACACCATACACTTCTCCAGAGTGGCTGCTGGCAATTTACATCCCGCCCATCAGCATAACTAGGCTCCCAGTTCTCCATGGCCTGTCCTGCCTTTCTGGATTTTACACTTTTTTCAGATGGCCCTTTTGACCGGGGGGCAGTGAGACTTCATTGTAGTGCAGATTTCCTTTGCGAGCTTGCTTGGTTGGCCAGAAAGGGCGTATGCGTTTCTTCCTGAATATATTCAGGAAAGAACGCATACGCCCTTTTTGGCCAAGTGCATCATTGTCGACGTTCTGAGTCTTTTCATATGTTTTCAGTGCAATTCCAGTCTACCTCCTGAAATCGGTTTCCTGCAGTTCTGCCTTGCTCTCAGTTCCTCTTCATAGCCTTACCTCAATATACGTTTGGAAAATAGTTGGCCTTTATAACTCTGCAGGTTTTTCAATTGCAGTGGCCCTTAGCTCCATTTTTCAGCTCTTATTTTTGTGATCTTGCCTCATATCCACAGGATTTCTTCAGGCCCTATTCTTCTTCTGGGGCGCCTTGCTCTGCCTTTGGTTAATTCTTCTTCCTGATGTGAAATTAGAGTGACATGTGCCCATTGAAACCGCTACAGCTATTTTCTCACTGGTTCCCCCTATTCCCATTCATCCTCCGCACTAACTGCAGACTGTGCGATACCGGAACTTAAAGGCATTGACTCTCCATGTGGAGATGTTGTTAGTAAAGTGGCTGGAATGTTGATCCGAAGCCCCAGGAGAGGAAAATGAGGTGCATTTTAGAAACCTTTCCCGATCATATGGTATACCATCTGCTGGATTTCCCATGCATGGTTTAGCTGTAGGAAGATTCCCTTCAACTTGGAGTGTTGGGACCCTTGGAATAAGTAGCATGAAGTATTGCATTAAACTTTCGGCAGTTGCTCACCAAAGCTCTCCAATCCTTTCAGCCCCAAGTGTCCAGCCTTATGTCTTATCCAGCTGTGGGTTTATATGTGGTCATTCCAGGTTGCATCACAGCCCCTGAGCGAATTTTGTAAGAATTTTTCTCTCTTTCATTGTTTCTGCGTTTTGGTTTTAAAATTTATTTCTATAATGGGGTTTAGCTCATTTTCACTGCTGTGTTTGTGCCGCTCTGCGCACACTTGATTCCCTTATGGAGATATATCAATACATGGGTTTTAAGATTCTTATTACTCAGATATATTTCTCTGTGGTGTATAGGGTGTGTTGAGGCCAGTTCATTGAGCAAGGTGTAGATCTTGTCTGATACCTATTTGGTTTATTGAACGGTATCTGTGCTAATTTCAAACTCTGGTTTTATGCATCACCCCACCTCTCCTTTCCCCTTAAGCTGACATAAGTGTGTTTTCTAAATGTGAGACACTGTTCTGTTTTGTCATTCATTTTTTGTGCAGCCATATTTATCCTCCCTCTATAAGTGATATCTTATGATATGTTTCTTTTTCTGTTTGACTTATTTCAAGTAGTATTATCGGACCTCAATCCACTCTTTATCCTTCTACTAGCCTTATTACATTGATTTCATGGTGAAGAGATATTCCATTGTACATAAGTACCACATTTTCTTTATCCATTGTTCTCTTTCCTGGGATATTTAAGGTGTACTGAAGTTGAGGTTCTTGTAAACAGAGTAGCCCTAAACTGTGGTGTGCTTGTGTCTTGTTGATTTTTAGACTTCCCTAGATATACTCCCGTGATTGGAAGTGCCCTATGCTCTGTCGCTCTGTTTTTTAGATGATTTAGGAACCACCATACACTTCTCCAGAGTGGCTCTCGGCAGTTCACACACTGTCCATCAGCGTATAAAGGCTCCCTGTTCTCCATGGCCTGTCCTGCATTTCTGGTTTTTACAATTTTTTCGGATGGCCCTTTTGACCGGTGGGAAATGAGACTTCTTTGTTGTGCACATTTGCATTGCTTGCTTGCTTGGTTGCCCATAAAGTGCGTATGTGTTTTTTCCTGGATATATTCAGGAAATAACACATACTCCCTTTTGGGCCAACTGCATCATTGTCGAAATTCTGCCGCTTTTCATGTGCTTTAAAGGCGAGTCCAATCTATCTCTTGAAATCTGTTTCTTGCAATTCTGTCTTGCATTCAGATCCTCTTCTTTGCCTTACCTCAACATATTTTTGGACGTTAGTTTTCATTTATAACTCTGCAGGTTTGTGAATTGCAGTGACCCTGAGCTCCATTTTTTAAGTTGCTCTTTTGTGAGCTGGCCTCAAAACTGCAGGATTGCTTCAGGCCCTATTTTGGCTCCGGCGAGGCGGGCTGAGCCTTTTTTAAATTCTTATTCTTAATGGGAAATTAGAGTGACATGTGCCCGTCCAAACCCCTACAACTATTCTCTCATTGTTTCCCCCTGTTCCCGTTCATCCTCCTCACAATTTGCAAAATGTGTGAAACAGAAGTTTAAATGTGCTGATTCTCTAAGTGGGGAGATTCTAAGTAACGTGGCTGGAATGATGAACAGGAGCACCAGGAGAGGATAAATGAAGTGCATTTTAGACACATCTCCCGATCACATGGTGTACAGTCCTCTGGGTTTTCCATGCATGTTTTAGCTGTAGGAAGATTCCTTGAACCTGCAGGTTTGGGACCCATTGAATGGGTACCAGGTAGTATTACTTTAAAGGGTGTGCATTTCCTCACCCAACCCCACATTTCTCTTAGTGCGAACAGTTTCCAGCCTTATGTCTCATCCTGCTGTGGGTCTAGATGTGTTCAATCCATGTTGCATCACCGTCCCTGAGGAAAAGTTGTAAGAGGTTTTCTCTGTCTCTCTGTCGTTTATTTTTTTCAATTTATTACTATGTTGTTTACAGCTGATTTTCAAAGCTCTGTTTCTTGCTGCTGTACATCTACTTGATTCACGTACAGAGAGACATCAATAATTTCTTTTTCAGATTCTTACCAGTCATAGATATTCTTTTCCGGTGACTTGAGTGTGCTGAGTGCAGTTCTTTTAGTTACCGTGTAGGCCTTGTTGATTATCAGTTTGGTATTTGGAATGGTATCTTTGCTAATTTCAACCTCCTGGATGATGCCTCACCCCTCCCCACCTTTCCCGTTTAGCAGCCTTACACGTGTTTTCTACATATTTATGTCACTTAGAATGATCATACGTAACTCCTCCGGAGTTGTTACAACTGGCCATATTTCATTGATTTCCAGGCTGAGTAATATTCCACTCTACATAAGTACCACATCTCTATCCATTTTTTCCCTCCAGAGACATTTAAGTTATATCCTAGTCGAGGATCTTTTAAACAGAGAGGCAGTAAACATTGGGGTGCCTGTGTCCTCTCGATTTTTGTTTTTCCCAAGATATACGCCCATGAGTGCAAGTGCCCTATGCTCTGTAGCTCATTTTTTAGATGCTTTAGTAAACACAATACAGTTCTCCAGAATGGCCGTTGGCAATATACATTTCCACTATAAGCCTCACAGGGCTCCCTCCTCTCCTTGCCCTGTCCTGCATTTCTGGCGTTTACACTTTATGAGGATGGCTCTTCTGACTGATGCGAAGTGATATCTTTTGTAGTATTGATTTCCAGTGCCCACCTGTTTGGTTGGCTAAAAAAGTGTATGCCCTTTTCTTGAATATATACAGAAAAAAACGCATACAGCCTTTTTGGCCAACTGCAATGTCGGCAATGTTCAGCCCCTTTTCTTGTGCTTAATGGCGAGTCCTTTCTACCTCCTCAAATCCCTTTCCTGCCATTCTCCCTTGCTTGCCAATCCTTTTCTCTGACTTTCCTCAAGACATTTTTCAGTGATAGATATTTTCAACTCTGCAGTTTCGTGAATTTTACTGCCCCTGAGTTCCATTGTTCAACTTGTGTTTATGGGAACTGGCCACAAAGCAGTGGGATTTCCTCAAGCCCTATACTGTTTCCATGGGCAACCCTAGCCTTTGGTCAATTCATCTTCCTGATTGGAAATTAGAGTGACATGTGCCTGTCTGAACACCTAGGACTTGTCTCTCATTGTTCCTCATCCTTCCGCTTCATCCTCTGGACAAATTCCAAACTGTACGCAACAGGATGTTGACAGTGTTGACATCTCCAAGTGGGGAGACTGTTAGTAAAGACGCTGGAGGGGTGAACCCGAGCACCAGGAGATGAGGAGATGAGATGCCTTTTCCAAACTCTTCCCGATCAGACGGTATACCATCCTCTGGATGTGACAGACATGTTTTAGCAGTAGGAAGAGTCCCATTCATGTAAGGAGAACACCAGGGCTTTTTCAAAATCAGTGTCTCCCCGAAACCCAAACTGGGGAGTTTTTTAAGCTACGGCTACACATATGTTCATTAAGGGCCTTGGGAAGTAGGCAGAGTCCAAACTTTAGATGACTGAAGTCTTCAGGGTCAGAAGCACTCACCACCGGCTTCCCTTAGGTTACACTTTAACTGTCATTGATAGATGATGTCAATAAAAATATCTATTCTTTTTCCGATTATTTCCCCTTATAGGTTATTGCACAATATTGAGTGTAGTTCCCTGTGCTATACAGTAGTTCCTTGTTGATGATCTATTTTATACATAGCAGTGTGTATGTGTTAATTCCAAACTGTTAATTTATCCCTCCTCCCACCTTTCCCCTTTGGTAATAATAAATTATAAGATTTTATACTTCTCAGAAATGGGGGAGCTGAAAGAGAGGTATCATTTTCAATGGAAAAGCATTTAAAACAAGATTGAAGCTTTAACCAAGATTATTAGATGTACATCCTTGGAAAGAAATCACTTCATTTCTCTAATATTGACCTGACAAATAGGACAAACCTTCTCACTGAACTTGCTTATAATAAAGTGATGGAAATATCAAATGGAAGTGTTAGAAACATCTTATTTTACCCGAGCCTTATAAACTGTTCTATGTTAACTACAGTTTGGCTCACACATCTGTTCATTGAAGTTACAATAGTCTCAATTTCTGTTACTGATCCTCCAGAGTGGACCCCAACAAGGGTCCCCCTGCCCAGTGTCATTGGGGCCAACAGATCGAGACTGAGTTTGGTTCCCAAGCAAAGGAAACTTTATATTTTCATCAGAGAATGGAGAGGTGAGAGCATGCACTACCCCGTGGGCTGTGGGCTGGGCTGCTGTGTAGAGATCCTGTCAGAGTCAGTGGGAGGGAGGGGGCGGAGCTCTCAAGGGCCGGGTTGGCTGCAGCTCAGGCTCTATATCTCGGAGTCTGCACTGGGCCCCAGGAGCTGAGGTGTCGACCCAGCCATTCTGCACCAGGAAATCTGGTCTGAAGTGCCGGGTGTGGAACCTCTGCATGCGGGACCCTAGGAGCACGTGAAATTAGACAAAGCACAAAGGATAAAAAAGGTCAGACTTGACTTTATTGCCCAGATTCTATTTTTATCTCCCAGGGATTTTTAATGGGCTTTGCTGGGGACAAACCCCTCCTCTGCCTTTTGTCCCGTTCCTCACTCTTGGAGTGCTGAGGGTGCAGACCCTTCTTCTGTAACTGCTGAGTGCTGAGTTGGGAGCCCTCATACCAGGGGACGAGGGTCAGAACTTCTCCCCAGCAGCCTCCAGGTGACGTTGATTGGCCCCAGGACCCCTGCCTCCCTGCTCGTCCGCCTGAGCACCAGCATTGGAAGTGTTATAGATTCTAATGACCTTTAAGGGTCCAGGAAAGAGATGTGCAGAGACGCTGTGGGGGCCGGTTTCACCCCGCCCCACATTTGTTCGGCCACCTTAGGCTGACCGTTTCTGCCAGCCTAGATGCTCTGACCAGTAGTCTGCTCTTTCTTCAATTAGGCCCCTGAATTAACATAAAAACAGCACCAGGTGTCAGAGCCCTGCCCGCTCAACTCCCAGACAGTCCAGGGTCAGTGGTGATCAAGGACCATGATGGCCACTGAGTCAACAGCCTTTTGAAGTAAACAGGAGTCCAGCCGGTCTTATTGGCCACCATCATCACGGTGTCTGTAGGCTTTTCTATGGTGACAGTGTGATATACGGTTCCCCCGCCAAGATTATTAGCTCCCCTCCGGGTGCAGGAAGTCCTGCAAGCAGTAGTCTACTCCTTCGGGACACACTATTGTTGTTTTATGAGAGAAACTCCAGGTCAAGTGATGTTCACATGAGTCGTCATGGTGCCCTGTTGCCTCCGGTTATCTCTCTGGATGTTGGAGTTGGAGGGCCTCCTCACTCGAGGTCGGTGTGCCCACGGAGCGAACCCTGCAACTTCAGGGCATGGTTGGTGATTAGGATCACCACGGGGGGTCCTTTTCCCTTAGGAGGGAGGTGGCCTTTTGGGCTGCTGATTTCCAGGTTTTTAGATACCGCCAGTATCTTGGCCAGATGTGGCAGTGGGCCAAGCCCCTTGGTGACTGTAGTTTATCCTACCTGGATGGCATTCTTGCGTTGTTCCATTTCAAGTGGTCCCAGTTTTTGCACTAATTCTCCAATGGCGATTCACCTTTCACCGGGAATGGAAAGGTCAAAGGGTTTAGCTCAATTAGGGAGTTCCAGGGCAAGGGTCTGAATTGACTGCTCTTTCCATTCTTGAAAGGCCACTTCTGGATTCTGTTCAAAAGGATCATCATCTTTTCCTTTCAGTGTTTCATATAGAGGCCCAGCTAGTAGACTGTAGTTAGGGATCCAGAAGCAGCAAACCCTGGCCTCCCCAGGAACCCCTAAGCTGTCTTCTAGTTTTAGAAAGGGGTAAGGCTGCAAATGGTTTCTTCCCTTTCCTGGGATGGGCTTCTCTGACCTTGTGTGAGAATGAAGCCCAGGCAGGTCACCGCAGTCTGTGATATTTGAGCTTTTTCTTGGACAACTTCTATCCTTTATTGGCTTGGTAGTTCAGAGGCCTCCTTAGTAGGGCTGGCGATCAGAATGTCGTCTGCATATTGAAGGAGGGTTTCCTTTTCCAGAGGTAGAACTTTTCGGTCGTTAGCTAAGCTTTCCCCAAAGATGGTGTGGGAATTTTTGAACCCTTGGGGCAAGACGGCCCGGAAGTATTGTTTTAGTTGTATGTTGAGTCCTGCCACTCACAAGCCAAAATTTCTTGTGACTCTGGGACTAATGGAATACAAAAGAAGGCATCATTGAAGACTAATACAGAATACCATGTCCTGGTGGTTGGTAGAATGACCAGCAGGGTGTAGGAATCAGGAGCAACTGGAGGTATATCCTCGGTGGCTTCACTGACTGTCCTGACATCCTTTACCAGGTCCCCAGCAGCCCATGGGGCTCTCGTGGTCAGGCCAATCCCAGGATATGGAGCTCTCCTGGGCAGGTACCCCACCCCCAACCCAGCCCACGGGGCTCTCATGGTCAGGCCCCTCCCAGGATACAGAGCTACCCTTGCAGGTACCGTGGCAGGGCTGGGCACACAGGAACCGTGCACATAGCCCTCATTGAAGAGCACCCCCAGCTCACCTGTCGCTCAGAGCTGACACAGAGCACCTCAGAGCAGGACTTGAACTAACAAACAGCAGCTCCGACAGGTCTGTGACCCTGGGCATCACTCTGTGTGGCCTCCCTCCACCTGGTCTTCCAGAGACTTCCACTGCACCCAGGGCACCAGGCCTCTGTCTCCAACCACCACCCACCCCTCCTCTCCCTGACTCCTGGGTTCCTCTCATTAGGAGAGGGTTTTCTTGAAGTTGTCTCCCACTCATGGGCCAGATAAAATGATTAGAAAACAAGCCAAAGCTGCAGCCCCTTGTCTATCCTGACTCTCAGGAGCCCACACCTGTTCCTTGGACCTGGCCGGTTCAGCAAGTTCCATTTTCTGCAACTGTGAGCCCCTGAGGGGTGATGATTGGCTACCTGGGCAGCCTTACCATGCTGGCCAGCCCTCCCCAGGTGTGCCTGGGTTGAGATCAATATAAATACCACTCCAGGCAGCAAAAGCCCCTGCAGCTGTGCCTGACGCCATTTTCTCTGCCCTGTCAGCAGTCTCGGGGCTGGGCTGGTGGGAGGGAGTGAGAGGCCACGGCTTTGTGGGTGGCCCAGTGTGAGTGGGGCTCTGCTGGACTTTCTGCAGCAGATGCCAGGCTGCCACCTGCTAAAGAAGAGGATGTGTCACCCATACCTGCTGCTGGAATTTCTCCCTGGGCAGAGGTGAGGAAGGAAAAAAGCAGTGGGGGCAGGGACAGGACGGGTATCTCAGGCAGGGAAATGGAAATCTTCCAGAAGAGCACCCAGGGCCAGGACCATCCTGGCTGGCCTGCAGGCACCAAGTCAGCTGGCATGCTGTCACTCGTGTGGCTCCATGGCCCTTCCTCTAGGCTTTCAAGTCCTTGTATATATTCAGGTGTTTTACCTGGGAAGGGTGGGAACAGTTCAGCAGCAAGTGGCCTGGGGCTCAGCTCACGTTTACTCACAGATGCCTCGGCACGGTGCCCCAGCTTTGCAATGAGGACGCTTGTTGTGTGGGGGCTGCTGGCTGAATGGGAGACGATTCCCCACCACTGACCAACTTCAGAATTGTTTACAACTGGAGCAAGTGCCCTGATACGGTTTTCCTCTGAGTAACTGGTGGGTTCTGTTTTTTTTTTTTTTCTCTTTTTCGTTTTTGGTTCAAGGTAGATTTTATTCCTCTTTTTTGTATTTACAGATATAAGCATGGAAATAATTTATTCATATAAATACATGTATGTGAAGGGAATAATTGTTTTTTCTGTTTTATTTTTTAAATTTTATTTCTTTTTAATTTTGAATTTTATTTTATATTTTTATACAGCAGGTTCTCATTGGTTATCTATTTTATACATATAAATGTTTACATGCCAATCCCAATCTCTCAACTCCTCCCACCACCACCCCTCCAAGAGCTTTCCCCCCTTGTTGTCCATACGATTGTTGTCTACATCTGTTGCTCTATTTATGCCTTGCAAAACGGTTAATCTGTACAGTTTTTCTAGGTTCCACATATATGCATGAATATACAAGATTTGTTTTTCTCTTTCTGACTTACTTCACTCTGTAGGACAGTCTCTAGATCCATCGACGTCTCTACAAATGACCCAATTTCATTCCTTTCATGGCTTAGTAATATTCCATTTTATATATGTACCACAGCTTTATGCATTCGTCTGTCTGTGGGCATTTAGGTTGCTTCCATTACCTCGATATTGTAAATAGTGATGCAATGAACATTGCGGTGAATGTCTCTTTTTGATTTATGGTTTTGTCTGAGTATATGTCCAGTCCTGGGATTGCTGTATCATATGGTAATTCTATTATTAGTTTCTTAAGAAACTCCATATTGTTCTCCATAGTGACTGTATCAATTTATATTCCCAACAATAGTGGAAGAGTGTTCCTTTTCTCCACACCCTTTCCAGCATTTGTTGTTTGTAGATTTTCAGATGATGCCCATTCTAACAGGTGTGAGGTGATACCTCATTGTTGAGTCCATTTCGTTGAGCAACGGGTAGGTCTTGTCTATTACATATTTGGCTTATGGAACGGTATCTGTGCTAATTTCAAACTCTGGTTTTATGCAGCACCCCAACTCACCTTTCCCCTTAAGCAAGCATAAGTTGGTTTTCTAAACTTGAGACCCTGTTCTGTTTTGTAATTCAGTTAATGTGTAGCCAAGTTTACATTCCGTGCATTAGTGATACCTTATGATGTTTCTTTTTCTGTGTGACTTATTTCACTTAGAATCATCATGCCTCAATCCACTCATTATGCTGGTACAGGCCTGGTGACACAGATTTCATTGCTGAGTGGTATTCTGTTGTACATAAGTACCGCAACTTCTTTATCAATTATTTGTTCTCTGGGATATTTAACTTGTACTGTAGAAGAGGCTCCTGTAAACAGAGCCGTTGTAAATTTTGGGGTGGCTGTGTCTTTTTGATTTTAATTTCCCTAAGCTATAGGACCATAAGTGGAAATGCCCTAGATTCTGTTGCTTTGTTTTTCAGATGTATCAGGAAACACCATACACTTCTCCAGAGTGGCTGTTGGCAATGTACATCCCGCCCATAAGCATAACAAGGCTCCTTTTTCCCCATGGCCTGTCTTGCCTTTCTGGATTTTACACTTTTCTCAGTGGCCCTTTAGACCGGGGGGAAGTGACACTTCATAGTAGTTCGGATTTCCATTGCAAGCTTGCTTGGTTTGCCAAAAAGGGCGTATGTGTTTTTTCCTGAATATATTCAGGAACAAACTCATACGCCCTTTGTTGCCAAGTGCATCATTGTCGATGTTCTGCCTCTTTTCCTATGCTTTAAATGCAAATCCAGTCTACCTCCTGAAATCGGTTTCCTGCAATTCTGCCCCGCTTTCAAGTCCTCTTCGCAGCCTTACTTCAATATATTTTTGGACGTTATCTGTCATTTATAACTCTGCAGGTTTGTGAATTACAGGGCCCCTGAGCTCCTTTCTTCAACTCACTTTCTTGTGAGCTGGCCGCAAACCCGCAAGACTGCTTCAGGCCCTAATCTGCTTCTGGCAGGGCACGCTGAGCCTTTGGTTAATTCCTCTTCCTGGTGGGAAATGAGTGTTAAATATGCCCGTCCAGACACCTACCTCACTCTCAACCCCTTGGTGATGTGGGTCCTCTGGTTTGTGGCCACTTTTGCTGGGTTCCTCACCTTTCAATGATGTGGCCCCACTAGTGTGAGGACACTCCTGCTTGGTTCTCATCCACGTGGTTATGTGGACCCCCTGGTGAGAGTCTGTTCCTGGCTTTGTTCCTCACCCACCTGTGAGGGAGACCCTCTGCTGATAGGTCACTCCTGCATGGCTGGCACACATTGCCTTGGTGAAGTCAGCCGTGTGGTGGCAGTTGGAGCGTGCTGGGAATCTCTTCCCCCGGTGATGAGGGTCCTCTTGCGTCAGGCCCTAACTGCTGGGCTCACCAACTCTTCTTAGGGAGCCCAGTGATGCTTTGGCACTCCTCTTAGGATCCCATCTCCATGGGGATGTGGGCCTTCTGCTCTGAGGTCCCAACGGCTGGGTTGTTCACATTTTCATGATGTGGGCTCTCTGGTGTTAGTTCACAGAAGCCTGGATCCCATAGCCTCTGTGCTCTTGGCTGCCTGCTGGGAGGTTCCAACTGCTGGATTCCTCACTTTTTTAATTTTTTGGGCCCTCTGTTGTGAGGATCCTCCTGCCTGCCTCACTCCCAGCCCCTTCGTGATGTGTGTCGTCTGGTTTGAGGCCACATGTGCTGGGTTCCTCACCTTTCGATGATGTGGGACCAATGGTCTTAGGAGACTCCTGCCTGGTTCACATCCCCTTGGTGATGTGGGCCCTCTGTTGAGAGTCTGATCCCGGCTGGGTTCCTCACCCATCTGTGAGGTAGGCCGTCTGATGTGAGGTCACTCTTGCCTGGCTTGCTCACCTCGCCTTGTGGACATGAGCCCTCTGGTGGCACTTGGAGCCTGCTGGGAGCCTCCTCTCCTCGGTGATGAGGGCCCTCTGGCATCAGGCCCTAACTGCTGGGCTCCCTACATTTTGTGATGTGCGCCCAGTGGTGCGAGGACACTCCAGCCAGGTTCACATCCCCATTGGGGTGTGGGCCTTCTGCTCTGAGGTCCCAAAGCCTGGGTTGCTCACAGTTTCATGATGTGGGCTCTCTGCTGTTAGTTCACTCCTGCCTGCATCCCATAGCTTCTGTGCTCTGGGCCGCCTGCTGGGAGGTTCCAACTGCTGGATTCCTCACCTTTCTTATTCTTTGGGCCCTCTGTTTTTAGGCTACTCCTGCCTGCCTCACTCCCATTCCCTTTGTGATATGTGTCCTCTGATTTGAGGCCACATGTGCTGGGTTCCGCACCTTTCGATGATGTGACCCCACTGGAGGGAAGACAGTCCTGACTGGTTCCCATCCCCTTGCTGATGTGGGCCCTCAGGTGAGAGTCTGATCCTGGCTGGGTTCCTCACCCTTCTGTGAGGTGGGCCCTCTGCTGTGAGGTCAATCATGCCTGTCTGGCACACGTCACCTTGGCGACGTGGGCCCTCTGGTGGCAGTTGGAGTGTGCTGGGATCCTCCTCCCCTCGGTGATGAGGGCCCTCTTGCCTTAGGCCATAACTGCTGGGCTCCCCACATTTTCTGATGTGCGCCAAGTGAGTGAGGAGACTCTTGCCAGGTTCCCATCCCCATGGCGATATGGGCCTTCTGCTCTGAGGTCAAAACGGCTGGCTTGCTCACAGTACCATGATGTGGGCCCTCTGCTGTGAGTTCACTCCGGCAAGGATCCCTTATCATCGGTGCTCTGAGCCGCCTGCTGGGAGGTTCCAACTGCTGGATTCCTCAACTTTTTTATTCTATGTGCCCTCTGTTGTGAGGCTCCTCCTGCCTGCCTCACTGCCAGCCCCTTGGTGATGACTGTCCTATGGCTTGAGGCCACATGTGCTGCGTTCCTCACCTTTCGATGATGTGACCCCACTCGTGTGAGGACACTCCTGCCTGGTTCCCATCCCCTTGGTGAGGTGGGCCCTCTGGCGAGAGTCTAATCCTGGCTGGGTTCCTCAACGTTCTGTGAGGTAGGCCCTCTGCTGTGAGGTCACTCCTGCCTGGCTGGCACACGTCACCTTGGAGACGTGAGCCCTCTGGTGGCAGTTGGAGCGTGCAGGGCGCCTCCTCCTCTCGGTGATGACGGCCCTCTGGCGTCAGGCCCTAAATGGTGGGCTCCCCACATTTTCTGATGTGCGCCCAGTGGTGCGAGGACACTCCAGCCAGGTTCCCATTCCCATGGGGATGTGGTCCTTCTGCGCTGAGGTCTCAACTCCTGGGTTGCTCACAGTTTTGTGATGTGGGCCCTCTGCTGTGAGTTCACTGTGGCCTGGATCCCATAGCCTCGGTGTTCTGGGCCGCCTGCTGGAAGGTCTAAATGCTGGAATCCTCACGTTTTTTATATTATGTGCCCTGTGGTGTGAGGCTACTCCTGCCTGCCTCACTCCAAGGCCCTTGGTGATGTGGGTCCTCTGGTTTGAGGACACATGTGCTGGGTTCCTCACCTTAAGATGATGAGGCCCCACTGGTGTGAGGATAATCCTGACTGGGTCCCATCCCCTTTGTGATGTGGGCCCTCTGGTGAGAGTCTGATCCTGGCTGGGTTCCTCACCCATCTGTGAGGTGGGCCCTCTACTATCAGGTAACTCTTGCCTGGGTTGCTCACCTCGCCTTGTTGACATGAGCCCTCTGGTGGCAATTGGACCCTGCTGGGAGCCTCCTCAGCTCTGTGATGAGGGCCCTCTGACGTCAGGCCCTAACTGCTGGGCTCCCCAACTTTTCTTAGTGAGCCCAGTGTTGCTCAAGCACTCCTCTTAGGTTCCCATCCCCATGGGGATGTGGGCCTTCTGCTCTGAGGTTCCAACGGCTGGGTTGATCACAATTTCATGATGTGGGCTCTCTGGTGTTAGTTCACTGTGGCCTGGATCCCATAGCCTCTGTGGTCTTGGCTGCCTGCTGGGAGGTTCCAACTGCTCGATTCCTCAACTTTTGTATTCTATGGGTCCTGTGTTGTGATGCTCCTCCTGCCTGCCTCACTCGCAACCCCTTCGTGATGTGGGTCTTCTGGTTTGAGGCCACATGTGCTGGGTTAGGCAACTTTCAATGATGTGGCCCCACTGGTGTGAGGACACTCCTGCCTGGTTCCCATCCCCTTGGTGATGTGGGCCTTCTGGTGACAGTCTTATCCTGGCTGAGTTCCTCACTCTTCTGTGAGGTAGGCCCTCTGCTGTGAGGTCAATCCTGCCTGACTTGCACACATCACCTTGGCGACGTGGGCCCTCTGTTGGCACATGGAACCTGCTGGGAGCCTCCTGCCCTCGGTGATGATGGCCCTCTAGCATCAGGCTCTAACTGCTGGGCTCCCCACGTTTTCTGATGTGAGCCCAGTGATGCCAGGACACTCCTGTCAGGTTCCCATCCCCATGGGGATGTGGGCTTTCTGCTCTGAGGTCCCAATGCCTGGGTTGCTCACAGTTTCATGATGTGGGCTCTCTGGTGTTAGTTAACTCCTGCCTGCATCCCATAGCTTCTGTG